>NW_027664297.1:0-187500 GCF_963455305.1 Plecotus auritus | reverse complement strand
CTAACCCTAACCCTAACCCTAACCCTAACCCTAACCCTAACCCTAACCCTAACCCTAACCCTAACCCTAACCCTAACCCTAACCCTAACCCTAACCCTAACCCTAACCCTAACCCTAACCCTAACCCTAACCCTAACCCTAACCCTAACCCTAACCCTAACCCTAACCCTAACCCTAACCCTAACCCTAACCCTAACCCTAACCCTAACCCTAACCCTAACCCTAACCCTAACCCTAACCCTAACCCTAACCCTAACCCTAACCCTAACCCTAACCCTAACCCTAACCCTAACCCTAACCCTAACCCTAACCCTAACCCTAACCCTAACCCTAACCCTAACCCTAACCCTAACCCTAACCCTAACCCTAACCCTAACCCTAACCCTAACCCTAACCCTAACCCTAACCCTAACCCTAACCCTAACCCTAACCCTAACCCTAACCCTAACCCTAACCCTAACCCTAACCCTAACCCTAACCCTAACCCTAACCCTAACCCTAACCCTAACCCTAACCCTAACCCTAACCCTAACCCTAACCCTAACCCTAACCCTAACCCTAACCCTAACCCTAACCCTAACCCTAACCCTAACCCTAACCCTAACCCTAACCCTAACCCTAACCCTAACCCTAACCCTAACCCTAACCCTAACCCTAACCCTAACCCTAACCCTAACCCTAACCCTAACCCTAACCCTAACCCTAACCCTAACCCTAACCCTAACCCTAACCCTAACCCTAACCCTAACCCTAACCCTAACCCTAACCCTAACCCTAACCCTAACCCTAACCCTAACCCTAACCCTAACCCTAACCCTAACCCTAACCCTAACCCTAACCCTAACCCTAACCCTAACCCTAACCCTAACCCTAACCCTAACCCTAACCCTAACCCTAACCCTAACCCTAACCCTAACCCTAACCCTAACCCTAACCCTAACCCTAACCCTAACCCTAACCCTAACCCTAACCCTAACCCCTAACCCCTAACCCCTAACCCCTAACCCCTAACCCCTAACCCCTAACCCCTAACCCCTAACCCTAACCCTAACCCTAACCCTAACCCTAACCCTAACCCTAACCCTAACCCTAACCCTAACCCTAACCCTAACCCTAACCCTAACCCTAACCCTAACCCTAACCCTAACCCTAACCCTAACCCTAACCCTAACCCTAACCCTAACCCTAACCCTAACCCTAACCCTAACCCTAACCCTAACCCTAACCCTAACCCTAACCCTAACCCTAACCCTAACCCTAACCCTAACCCTAACCCTAACCCTAACCCTAACCCTAACCCTAACCCTAACCCTAACCCTAACCCTAACCCTAACCCTAACCCTAACCCTAACCCTAACCCTAACCCTAACCCTAACCCTAACCCTAACCCTAACCCTAAACCCTAACCCCTAAACCCTAACCCTAACCCTAACCCTAAACCCTAACCCTAACCCTAACCCTAAACCCTAACCCTAACCCTAGCCCTAACCCTAGCCCTAGCCCTAACCCTAACCCTAACCCTAACCCTAACCCTAAACCCTAACCCTAACCCTAGCCCTAGCCCTAGCCCTAGCCCTAACCCTAACCCTAGCCCTAGCCCCTAGCCCTAGCCCCTAGCCCTAGCCCTAGCCCCTAGCCCCTAGCCCTAACCCTGCTCTAGCGATGGTTGTGAATCCCCAAATGGACTTGGGCTGCCCATCACTCTGTCCAAGCATGAAAGCAGGGTTGAATCATGTAAGGCATTTACTGAGGTCAGCCAACCAAGGAGACAGGGCACTTACAAGCACTCAAATCCTGTCTTCCAGCAGCTGCAGGGGACAGGACTATACAGGAGATGGAGCTGGGGTGAGACTGGGGACACAATGCAGCTACATGCAGGCCTCAGGGTCATGGAAGTCAGCTATTGTCTCTGGATGAGAACATGTGGATGAGATGATGTTTTGACCCCTGGTGGGTCAGTCTTACCATGCTTATCGATTGATATGACACTTGAACCTGATGCTCAAGCCTTGCACCTTGACCCTTGACCTTTTAACCATGAGCACTGACCTCTGAGCCTTAATCTTTTGCCTTTGAACCTTAAACTCTGACCCATGACTTTTGACCCGGACCCTGACCAATTCACCCTCTACCTCTGAAATTCTAATCTAACCTAAAGTGGGATAAATATCATTAGAAAAAATTAAACACAATAAAAATATGCAATGATGACACACTTTACACACAAAATGCATGAGGCTCATGTTGGCAACTCAGAGCAATCTCTTCCCAAGCCAAAACAATGACAAATAAATGCACAAATGACTTTTTTTTTGACATTAACATCTTCTTTGCACCAAAAGAAGCTATCCAAAGAGCAAAAAGAGAGCCCGGGAAATGCAAGAAAATAGTTACAAATACCTCCAATATCACTTGTTACCCAAAAAACAGGAATCTGTAAAACTCATGAACAAAACAACAAACAACTTAATTTTTGGATGATCTGAAATCCCTTCTCCAGAAATCACACACTAAGGACATACCAAAAAGGTGGCAGGTACGATGACAGTTGCATGTACCCAGGTTGCGAATTTGATCACTGATAGGGGCACGTACAGGAGGCAACTGATCAATGTTTGTCTCTTTCTCTCCCTCTCTTTAGGTATAATAAGTATGTTATCATAGGTGTAAAAGAAAATTTACAGGGTTATTTAAGGTAAATATTGACTTTGTCAAGTAAGTCTCTATTCTATAGACTGCTTTTAGGTATAAATTTTTAATTTCAGAACATCCTTTCTGGTTATTTTCGGTCTCTGAGTTAGCAAGGCTGTCATGCAGTCCTTCCCGGAGCTTGTCAGGTGACTATTTGGCTACTTTTCATTCACATATTTCCCTTTTGGTCATAAATTAATCCAAAAACAGAAGTAATAGCCAACCTGTAGCTTGGGTAATGAGGTACCACTTGGCTAGGAAGTCTTAGCATTTGCCTTGCTAAGCAAGGGGACCGCTGTGGATGAACAAATATCATAACTTTGGATGGAAGTCAAGGCTGAATTTTTATCTCCAAAGTGAAAGGCTGGTAAATGGGAGGCAGTCATGTCTTAAGGGTCTTTATTAAGAACACTATGGGTTATTTTTAATGTGTAAGTTATTATGATCCAGATTTTGTTGCCTGTCTTATTTATATTTTGTATTTACTATAATATTTATAGTTTGAGAACATAACATACTTTTTTTAATTTTTATTATTTAATTACAAGATGGGTTTTGATTTATTATGGCCCATTTATTTCCCTTGGGAAACATTTTGGTGCTGTTGTTCATTTGATTCCCACTAGCTCTGTGGTTTTGTTAACTGGGGTAAAGACTATAATAATATAAAACTGCAAATTTTAAGTATTACTAAAAATTTCAGAGGCTAGGAGAACATTAAGGGATTTATAAGTAAATATTTCTGCCTTAGTAGCAGTTATAAAGCCATTATTTTATAATCATTGCCATTTTTTGTTGGAATAGTCTTCATTAGGTTGGGTTTTAACCTTCATATATAAATTTTTTAAAGTTACTTATTTTTTAATAGTATTTTCAATTTTTAAATGAGAAATGATAAACAGTGTAATTTTTAAATAGATTTTTATGGATTTGAGAGAGGGGGAGAAATAGAAATATCAATAATGAGAGAGAATCACTGATCAGCTGCCTCCTGCACATCCTCCACCAGAGATCAAGCCTTCCCTGCAACCCAGGTATGTGCTCTGACCAGAAATCGAACTGTGACCTCCTGGTTCAGATGTTGACACTCAACCACTGAGCCACACCGGCCAGGCGTGTAAATATTCTTATCTCCATTTATAAAAGCCTAAGCAACCGAACGACCGAACGACCAGTCGCTATGACGCACATTGACCTCTAGGGGGCAGATTATCAACGCAGGTGCTGCCCCCTGGTGGTCAGTGCGCTCCCACAGCAGGAGTGCCGCTCAGATGACCTACAGCGCCAGACACTGGGCTCACGGCTGGTAAGCGCAGCTGCAGCAGCACGAGCCTCTCCCACCTCCAGGGCAGCGCACCTACAAAGAGGCTGCAGCAGTGGCAGGCACAGCAGGGCCGGAATGAGCGGGAGTGGCACCCGGCTCCGGCTAGGGTTCCTCCCTGGCCGCCTTCCACTTCACACACTGCTACATCCCTCAGGGGATGTCAGACTGCCGGTTTCGACCCGATCCCCACAGGCCAGCAGTCCGACATCCCCTGACGGGTCCCGGATTGCAAGAGGGTGCAGGACAGGCTGAGGGACCCCAATGGTGCACGAATCCGTGCACCAGGCCTCTGATTCTTAATAATACTTGTAGGTGTACAGGCCTTGTCAGTGCCTCGGGATATCTGGCTATTTTTTATATCTGTCCTTTTTCTCCTTGAAAAGCCTTTGATTTCCACTGTAGATGGAGGTGTCACAGGCAGGGCAGATGTCCATTAGCGGTTAAGAGCCGGATAAAGTTCATTGCAACACTGTTGGAGAGTCTTTAATTAATGTTGCTTTAAATACACAAAAATGTCCCAGTGTTAAGTCGTGGTCATTGACCACTTTTGTCTCTGGGAGAATATTGTGACATTAATGTTTTCAATTTATCAGCCCCTGTAACCTGGTTAATGAGCCCTTGATAATAATGTGGAATGTCTCCTTTTGGTTTTTCTTATAGTTGAAAAATAATAAGATATAAAAATTAACAATATTTAAAACAGTAATAAGAATAATCATTTTTATTTTCTTTAGCCTATAATCAATTTTTATTGATTTTGATTTGCCAGCATTTTTATGAATTCAGGTATTTCTTAGAGTCTTATAAATATTTACTTAAATATATAGCCTATTTAGAAATCTGTAATTTAGAGTAAACCACTCCTTCTCATGAATTTTATAAAAGTTGTAATTTATTTGAAACTGTACTAGAGTAAAACAATGATTCTATAAATGACAAAAAGTACAGTAGCATGGTTATAGATTTGTTAATAAAGTAATTGATAAAAACTTTGCTTTTTAATGATTATTGTACAATGACGTAGAGAATAATATAAAGTCCATATATTTTTTCAGATTTAATATATAACTTCAATCAATATCTACGATTTTAAAACATTGCCCATGGCCTATCAGAAGTGCATGTTGAGCCTTAGAAACAATTCATAACCTGCCAGTGTGTGGACCACAGAGACCTGGAGTGTTACTGCCGAACGGCCTCACAGGGAGCCATTGCTCTTGGCTGCCCAGGGTCACTGGCAGGACACGAGCTACCCTGGGAGTTCCCTGTTTAAATCTGGCTTTCAAATTCTGCAATGCTTTTCTTAGTGCAGGATGAAATTTTCACATCCATTTTAATAAAAAATAAATATATATAAATAGAACACAGATTTTAGTGTTTTTATTATTAATACTAGAGGCCCAATGCATGAAATTCATGCAAGGGCCTTGGCCCTGGCCCCTGCCCAACGCCGCCGCAGCCAGGGGCCTCTGCTGGCTTTGTCCGAATGAAGGACGTCTGGTCTAATTAGCATATTACACCTTTATTCTTATAGATTATTATGACTTTATTATGTTATTTTAAGTATGTTAAACATGTTTAATTGCTTTGTTTTTGTTGTTAATCCTCACCTGAGGATATTTTTCCATTAATATTTAGAGAGAGCAGAAGAGATAGGAAGAGAGAGGAGAGAAACATCGATGTGAGAGACACACATTGATTGGTTGCCTCCTGCATGCTCCCCAACCAAGGCTTGGGGCTTGGAATCGAGCCTGCAACCCAGGTAACAAATGCCCTTGACTGGAATTGAGCCTGCGACCCAGATCTATGCCTTTAACTGGAATCGAAGTTTGGACCCTTCATTCGGCTGGCTGAAGCTCTAGCCACTGGGCCAAACCGACTAGGGCTAGTCCTAATGACTTTTAAAAGTTTTTTCATAAAGACAGGGATTACATTGTTGAGGTATTTCAGGGCTCATTGGAATAAATTAGTCTATTTTTGGTCAATTATAACGTTTCTTACAATTTAAACTTTGGAAAGATTGTAAATTAAGGATAATTCAATATTATGACATAAATTTTGTAAAAACTGGGTAAGTCTGGGTAAAAATAGTGTTACTATTAAATATTTTGTCCAGACTACAAGATTTTGTTTAATTTACAACTATTTAGTTTTTTAGGCCCATAAAAGATTATATCCTAGTAATGCCATATGGAGGGAGAAAATGCACAGCACATGACACAAAGATGTATATGTATCATACAAATGCCATATATTTACAGATCATATACATAATTTAAGAATAACTCAACTTTTTTTCATAAATATGTATTTTCACATTTTTTTAATCCTCACCAGGAGTGAGAATATTTTTTGCATTGATTTTTAGAGTGGAAAGGAGGAGGGAGAGAGGGAGGGGGGAGAGAGAGAGAGAAAGAGGCAGGAGAGAGGGAAACGTTGATGTGACAGAGACAGATCTGTTGGTTGCCTCCCACATATGCCCTGACTGGGGATGGGATCCGACCTGCAGCCTAGGTAAGTGCCCTTGACTGTGAATCAAACCCACAACCCTCTGGTGCATAGGACTATGCTCTAACCACTAAGCAATACCGGCCAGGGATGTATACCCATATTTTATATTTTTTTATTTAAAGTAATTTAGTGTATGAGAATCTTCAGTGTTTGGAAACCTGAATTTTCAATGAAAATGTAAAATTAAGCAACCATTATTGCCTACATGGACTTGTATTAATATATTTTATATTAATTTTAGGCACCCAAAGACCGCTGCACTATGGCCATTTTAAGATGAGATTTCCAGTGAAATCATCTTATTTCTGTACAGCGCTTGCCAGTAATTGGATTCCTATCAGGAGTATTATTGAGGTCTGGGGTCTGGGAGTTTCCAGCCTTGGAGACACAATTTCCCATGTAAATTGTAGTGGGGCTTTCTGAACATTGGCAGTCTGAGCAAATTCTCTAGGGAGGCTATGTAGTGGGTCAAAGTCTGCTGCTTATGGGTTGAGTTCTTCGAGGCTCTCAGCCATTGAGTGGCATTCAACACTCTTACATGCCTCAGTTTCTCTCCTCAGCTGTCTAATACATCCGAGAAGACTGGGAGCGCTAGGTGACCAACCTTTATCTGTGCGTCCCTGGATGAATCAATTCCTTAATTACAGTTGAGTTCGAGGTTTCCTGTGGGGTCCTGACAGGTCATGAGGAATGACCTCTGACACCTCCACAAAGATTTTTAGTCGCCTAAGAGCACCTGAGACTTGGATTAGAGGGAGGACATGCCCCTTATCTTCGGAGATGAACTAGTTCAGCTCTCATTTATTTGCTCAAACTCTCAGAAAACAATTCAAATTGAAAAGCCAAATTTAAAAACCAGCCACCCATTTCTCCTCCTGACTCACCTTATAGCCTGGGTTCTGTCAACCCTTAACCTGGTCAGGTTAGCATGTGGCCGGTTTTCATCCACAGAGTGAAACAAACGAAGGGATTAAACAGAAGAGACAAGATCAAGGGGCCCTTGGAGACAGGTTCAGGGGGCTAGCCTGGACGAACCGCCGCTGCCCACTGCTCCCCTGGTCGCAAGTCTCACGGGGACCTTTAGAGCTTAGGAGAAACAAAGTAAAAATAGGAAATGACAGAAGGGAAGACACAGGAGTGAGGAACAACACACACCTTTGTCTTAAGGGTTTCACCTGTTTTATTTATTTGTGTTTTTAAATACATTTTTATTGATTTCAGAGAGAGAGGAAAACAGAGGGAAAAAGAGAGAAACATCGATGTGAGAAGTATATCAATCACTTGCCTCTTGTTGAACCTTCAACCTGGGCATGTGTCCAGACCTGGAATTGAACAGGTGACCTTTTGATGCATGGGACGATGCTCAACCAAGTTAGTCACAATGGGTAAGGCAAAGGTTTTACCTGTTTTTTGTTTGTTTGTTTGTTTGTTTGTTTAATCCTCACCCGAGGATATTTTTTCATTGCTTTTTAGAGAGAATGGAAGAGAGAGGAGAAGACAGAGAGAAATATCAATGTGAGAGAAACACATTGATTGGTTGCCTCCTGCACAAGCCCCAACCAGGGCCGGGGACAGGGAGCAGCCTGCAACTGAGGTACATGCCTTTGACCGGAATTGAACCCAGGTCCCTTCAGTTCACAGGCTGATGCTCTATCCACTGAGCCAAACAGGCTAGGGCTTACCTGGTATTTAAAGGTGGCACTTTTAGGAGAGGTGTCAATGGAATATATCGATAGAATATTCATCAACTCTCCAGGTGTGTGCTTTGATATGCTGATGTATTACAAAGAGCATAAAGAGTGATCAGGGTCATTCTCTGATCAGTTTCACCTTTTTAAAAAAATGTCACTGGAAAGGGATTTGAACCAAGGTGGATCTGCCCGGAGAATGGTCTGGAATGTGTAACCCATTTGCTCCCAAGCATCCTAGGTTAGGGAAGATACGTTCTTGTGATTTGTTAGCTGTGCCTGTAAATCACTAGGCCCTGATAGAGTCTCAGATTTCCCACTCCACTTGCCAAGGACTTTCCTAGCTTTTTCATAACCTGCCACAACTCTATACACTTGGGGACTCTTATTAGTGTTGAATTCAACGCAATGACCATCCGTGGACAGACACCAGATGCCAGAGCCATAATCAGGACCCCAGACACATACGCTGGACTCCAGAACCTGGACCCTACAGCGGACCACAGACCAAAACCTGGACCCTGGCCCTGGGACTCAAACTCAAAGTGATTCCCCTAACTCAAGCATACTATGCAGCACAAAAGCCAGTAACCGGATGCCAGAGACTGACAGCTGATTCCTAAAACCAGATTCCACACACGGAATCTGAATCTATAGCTGCACTCGGACCCCACACAGAACCCAGGACACAAAGCCACACCCAAAGAGACCCAAGACCTCAGGCACACACCCGAATACATATTTGACGTAAAACCACAGACCCTGGACATATAGCAGGGATCTATGACTAAGACGCCACAGCCACAATCTGGAGTTGGAGACAGACAACAGACCTCAGGTGCCAGATCCCAGATGCATGAACTGAACCAGATCCTCACATTGCATACAAACGCGTGATTCAATAAAGAGAACCCATGTCACTCTAAGTCCAAGCAACTAGTTTCACAAATACTTTTTTTCATGCCAATGTCAATGTATGAGAGAAAAAAATAATTCCAGAACTTCAAAATTCTACCAAACCCTGCAGTGTCACACACATAAGACTAACAGAATGAAAGAGTAATGACAATGCTTACCTTTGCTGGCAGGTGTCCATGATCTCTCGGCTGCAGCAGCATGAGAAGTTAGCCGTGTCCCAGCCGATAATTTCACAAGGCCGGCTCTTCACAACTGTGGGAGATTTTAAAAGTAATTATTTGCTGTAGGAGCGGCTATAGGGTTAAGCCTCGGACTGACCTGTGGCAGGGCCACAAACAAGTCCCAGCTTGGAGGGCAGAGCTCTCCTAGCAGAATTAAGCTGGACCTCATAGCCCTCCCTAGTTCCTTCCTGGGTAGCTAATGGGCTGTGGGCGGTGCAGCAAGTGCTGCCAAAACAAAGTGAAACTCACAAGAACATTGTGACTATGTGACCACCACCTTGTTTTTCTCTGACTATGAAATAAAGCCTCAGCTTGCGGCTGGATCTCTTTTTGTGTCATCATCCAGGCATGGGAGATCCACCGAGCCCCAGCTATATTCTCTTGTCTGTCTTTTGTTTAATCCTTCACTGCCCCTCCTCGGGCTCAACGAACCCTTGGCTGTGCTGGCAAGGCATAATTTGCCTCATACCTTGTAAATTCTAACAGCTGGGCTAATAAACAAATTAACATGATCAAATTAACAAGAGATGTACTACATTTAATACATGCACAAGGAAAACTCACATACAAATGAATGCCAAAGACAATCCTATATAATAAAAGCCTAATATGCAAATTATCCCCTCGAACAGGAGTTCAACCGGGAGTTTGACCATGGGACGGGGCTGCTGGTGGCAGCCGGCCGCGAGAAGGGAAGCCCCCCAGCTGGTGACAGCAGTAGGTGGCTGACCAGATATAAAAATGTATTGTCTTATAAAGCTACAGTAATTTAAAAATTTGGGTAATGTCCTCTGAATAGAAAATTAGTGGAACAGAATACAAAGTCCAGTAATAAACTAAAACACATATGGAAGTTTGGTATAATAAAAATATCTCCTTAGACCAGTGGAAAATGGTGTTGGAACAACTGAATGAGAAAAAATATTGAAACAAAATCAACTCATTTCACTCATAACTAGTATAAAAAACTGAAAGCTACCTAAAACATAAGGGTACAAAGAGATCAAAAGTGAAAGAATGGAAACAGATATATGAAGCAAACATAAACCAAATAAAATTATATTATAACACACAAATCTTGAAGGCAAAAAGCATGACAATAAATAAAGAAGAGCACTTCAGATCAATAACTTCATTTTACCAGGAAGATGCACATTCACAAGCACTCCATCACATGAAATCAAAGTATACAGAACAGAGCTACAAGGGAAACTAGACAAATTTATAATCATAATACATTTAACACACCTCTCTCACTCAGAGACAGAGCACACCTCTTTCAGAACCAAGAGCCTCCCACAAAGACCTCAGTTGACGGTGTAAGAAACTTCAACAACCTGAGCAGCAAACTATTCACCGTTCAGAGAACCCACTGTACCCAACAACCTTTCCTGCTGAAAGACACGAAGGTGTTATTCCCAAGTTGAACACGAGGTGGCAGCAGAGGAGCACACTGCAAGTATAGTTTATGTGACCATGCGGAACCATGAAGCAAGTTTCAACAAACTGCCAAGAATCGAAATTATATACAGCATGTTTCTTGTTGTCATTTCAGTTAATCTAGAAATCATGAACAGAAGGCACCTAGAAACTCCTAATATTTAAAAGTTATGAAATACACTTGTAAATAACCCCAAAATACATCACAATTCGAGTTAGAAAATAATTTGAACTGAATGATAATAGCACATACCAAAACTTATGATGAAAAAATGTGCACTCATATATGCACATATTAGGAATAAAAGCTGAACATTTACATGCTTTGTATCCGTATCAGGAACCTAGCCTGTCCAGTGTAGCTCAGTGGTTGAGCATTGACATGTGAACCAGGAGGTCACAGTTTGATCCCAGGGCACATGCCAGGGTTGTGGGCTCCATCCCCAGTGGGGGGCATGCAGGAGGCAACCGATCCATCATTCTCTCTCATCATTGATGTTCCTAGCTCTCTCTCTTTCTCCCTTCTTCTCTGAAATCAAGATATGTATATCCCTTAAACAGTAAAATACATGGAGAGAAAACAGAATGAAGGAAATGTGTGCATGTATACATGTCTGAAGGGGGATATACTTAAAACCATAGCAGGTGTTTTTTTTACTCTTGGGATAGAATTTTGAATTAATTTCATTTTTTCTGCATTATTTAAATAAACTGCAACAAACAATCCATTTTCATTTTAGGAAAATATGTTCTAGAGGAAAACATGGGATAATCTATAATAATAAAAGCATAATATGCAAATCTACCAAACGACAGAACAGCAGAACAACCATCCGGACGACCTTCCGGATAACCACACTATGACACGCTCTGGCGCCAGGCCAGGCAAGGCGGGTGCGATGTGATTCATGTGGGAGCCCCATCATCGCCCCACGATCGCCATGCAGAGGGAGGCCCAGGCCACAGACCAGTGGGGTGATTGATGGGATGGGGGGGGAGGGGGGAGGGGGGGCTCCATAATTGCCCCAAAGAGGGAGGCCTAGGCTACCCGGTGGGAGGCGACACTGTGGCAGGTGGGCGGGGCCTCCCTCTGCACAGCAATCAATCTGGGCCCACCCCCCACACACACCCTGCAATCCACTGCCCCACAGAGGGAAGCCCAGGCCACCGGCCAGAGACTCTGTGGCAGGTGTGTGGGCCCGGTCAGTGATGGCCCCTCAGAGGTAGGCCCAGGCCAGCCAAGCCATCGCATCCCAGGCCTGTTGCCTGCAGAGAGAGGCGACCAGTGGGGGACGGGCGGGGGGGGGGGGGGCAGCACCACACAGATGGTAAGCAGTGGCAGCGGCGGGGGGCAGGGCCAGCTGACGGCAACTGGGGGAAGGAAAGCCCCGATAGGCCCTAATCACTGGCCAGGCCTAGGGACCCTACCCAAGGGGTCCCAGATTGCAAGAGGGCACGGACCGGGCTGAGGGACACCCCCCACCCCCCACCCCATGCAAGAATTTCATGCACCAGGCCTCTAGTTTATAAATAATAAGTCTTCCCTTTGCTCCCCAAGCCTGGCCTCTTAGTCTAAAGAGAACAGAAGCTCTTTCTAATTGTTTAGCCCAAAGTGGCTCCTTTCATAATTTGCACTTTTTTGTGTGCAACCCCAGCGGGTCTGAGAGGAACTGCTAAGCGTTGGGTCCCTGGAATTCACCTGAGCCTGGTTCTAACATTTACAAGCGATGTTCTTTTGACCACAGAACAGACCTCTCGGGGTCTCCATTCTGTAAATTCTAAAAGTCACACACACACCCCTTTTTTTGTTAATACTCAACCAAGGATATTTTCCTCAGTGATCTTTCAGAGAGGGAGAGAGGGAGGGAGGGAGGCGGAGAGAGAAACATCCATGTGAAGGAGACACATCGATGGGTTGCCTCCCGTACTCTCAGGGGATCAAACCTGCAACCCAGACACGTGCCCTCGGGAATCAAACCCGAGACCCTTCGGGGTGCGGGCCGACGCTCTAACCCAGCCGTGGGCAAACTACGGCCCGCGGGCCGGATCCAGCCCGTTCGGCTGTTCTATCCGGCCCGCGGAGCCGAAAGAGCGGAGGGTTCTCTTGCTCTCCCCTCCGCTCCTTTACTTTGAATTTCAAACACTCCATCCATGCTTTTGTTCCGGCCCTCCGGTCCAGTTTAAGAACCCATGGTGGCCCTCGAGTCAAAAAGTTTGCCCACCCCTGCCTAACCACTTAGTCACACCAGCCAGGCCGAACCCCCGTTTTATAGCTTTAACATTCGTTGCTGACAGACGGAGCCTCAGCGCCTGGGCTCTGCCTCCGGAGAGACTGCAGGATGGGACCGCGCAGCTCATAGACTGACGGGGAGGCGGCGCTCCAGAAGCTGGTGTTCAGCCGCAGGACGCGCCCGTGAAAAGTGGTCCCACAGGAAAGGCTCCCTGATGTCCACCCGCCTCTGAGTCAGGAAAAACCCTGATGGTCGTCTTTTATCTGCGACCCACTGTTTGCCCCGTGACCCACTGTTTGCCCCGTGTCCCACTGTTTGCCCCGTGTCCCAAAACCAGTGATTTTATGAGGCATGTTGACACAACTGATCTACGGAGACATCTCTATCTTACACAATTTATTGATGGTTGGGGTCATTTACTAACTTTTCTGTGCTGCTCCGTTAATTTACATACACGTTAATGCGAAAAACAATGAGGTAATATTGGAATATACTAGTAAAGGTTTCGGGAAACGGTGAGGCAGGGTGATATTTAGGAAAAGCACAGCGCACTGGGCAGGTTGTTTGTAAGAAAACCCAACCAATGGGACGTGTACGGAGGGGTGGCCGGCAGGCTCCTGTTTGCACCTTAAGGTCTGAAGCGGAGCCATAACGGTCCCTCCTGACCCCAGGCATCGCCATGGAACCCTCTGAGGAAGAAATGGGGACTACAGGTTCTTTCCTACCTTCCTGCCAGTCTAACACCAACCCGCACAGCCACCGCCGTGTCCTCTGCTCCCCCTCCGGACGGTGAGTGACAGCTCCACACCCAGAAGCTAAACCGCAGTCTGTGCGACCTTCCGAGCTCACACCGTCTGCGTGTTCCCCCGTGACCGTCACTGACCTCGGAGGACGCGGGGAGATGGGGAAACCGGACACGGCGGACCTGGGGTCAAAGCCCAACATGGTTGGCTACGGGCCAACCGGTCACGGGGCCATGTTGTTGCGGCTGAAACACAACTTCGTTCCTCAGAGAACGTCCATCACAGCTGCGGGCAGGGACACGCAGGAGCAGCGGTCGGCAAACTCCTTAGTCACAGAGCCAAGCACCAACAGGACAACGACTGACATTTCTCTGTGAGCCGAACACCGACTGCCGCGCACGGGCCACGAAGTCTCAATCGCACTGTACGTGGGCGCCCGCACGTGGTGTTTTGTGGGAGAGCCGCACTCAAGGGGCCAAAGAGCCGCATGTGGCTCGCGAACCACAGTTTGCCGACCGCTGCACAAGAGGAAGCCACAGGAGAGCCTGAGCGGGGACTGTGGCTCCTGAGAAATAAAAGTCACAGCGACAACGGGGAGCCGAGCCTGAGCAGCCTCACCTGTGGGCCCGGCCACTGCGCCACCTCCCGCCTCACACCTGGCGGCCTCTCCTCACCTCCCGCCTCACACCTGGCGGCCTCTCCTCACCTCCCGCCTCACACCTGGCGGCCTCTCCTCACCTCCCGCCTCACACCTGGCGGCCTCTCCTCACCTCCCGCCTCACACCGGAGGCCTCTCCTCACCTCACACGTCACACCCCTCGGCCCCCCTCACCTCCCGCCTCACACCTGGCGGCCTCTCCTCACCTCACACCTCACACCTCACACCTGGCGGCCTCTCCTCACCTCACACGTCACACCTCACACCTGGCGGCCTCCCCTCACCTCACACCTCACACCTCACACCTGGAGGCCTCCCCTCACCTCGCGCCTCACACCCCTCGGCCTCTCCTCACGGCCTCCACGCAGCTCACCTCAGCCTCAGCCTGGCGCCCGCCGGCCTCTCCTTGGGCCGCGCCTCACACCTCAGGACCGGGCCACCCTGCTCCCAGGCCACCACTCCCTCAGGCCCGCCTGTGCCCGCCTCTTACCTGATCCCCGTGTGGCTCCACTTGGGACACCGTCCTCTCCTCAGGTCCACACTCCGCTCCCTCAGGCTCAGCAGCCTCTCGCCTTGGTTCCCGCTCTGCCCGCACCTCACAGCGAGCTGGGTGCACAGCAAGGCCCCGCCCCTAAGCCCCAGACCAGCTCCCGCCTCCAGTCCGCCCCGCCCCCATTCCAACCTGGCCCCGCCCCTAACCCCCAGGCCAGCTCCCGCCTCCAGTCCGCCCCGCCCCCATTCCAACCTGGCCCCGCCCCTAAGCCCCAGACCAGCTCCCGCCTCCAGTCCGCCCCGCCCCCATTCCAACCTGGCCCCGCCCCTAACCCCCAGACCAGCTCCCGCCTCCAGTCCGCCCCGCCCCCATTCCAACCTGGCCCCGCCCCTAAGCCCCAGACCAGCTCCCGCCTCCAGTCCGCCCCGCCCCCATTCCAACCTGGCCCCGCCCCAAAGCCCCAGACCAGCTCCCGCCTCAGGTCCGCCCCGCCCCCATTCCAACCTGGCCCCGCCCCTCCATCAGGAAAAAGCTTCGTGGCTTAGCCGTTTTTTAGTTGTTAATCCTCAGGGGAGGATGTTTGCATTGGTTTTTTACAGAGAGTGGGAGGGAGAGGAGGGGACAGGCACATCCATGGGTGCCTCCCACCTGCAGCCCACCAGGCGGGGAATGGCGCCCTTGAACAGAACTGAACCAGTGATCCTTCAGTCCCGGGGCCGACGCTCTAACCACTGAGCAACACGCTAGGGCTGCAGCCGGACTTGTATCTGTGACCTGCTGCTGGCCTCACGTCCCACCACCATTTATTATGTAACGCACATTTTTCCTATTGACCTGAGGAGACATGTTTATCATACAAAATGTATCTTTGTATTTAAGTCTATTACTACACCTTCTATTCTGTTTCATTAATTTGTCCATTTAGTCCAGCCGGTATGGCTCAGTGGATGAGCATCGACCTATGAACCAGGAGGTCACCATTCGATTCCCGGTCAGGGCACGTGCCCAGGTTGCGGGCTCAATCCCCAGTAGGGGTTGTGCATGAGGCAGCTGATTGATGACTCTCTCTCATTGATGCTTCTGTCTCTCTATCCCTCTCCCTTCCTCTCTCCCTAGAAATCAATAACTCATGTCTATTTTGAAATGTGTCTGTTGGGAAGCAGTGCACTCCTGAACCCTGTCTGGAGGAGGTGGACCAGGAAGGCCTCTCCCCAGGAAACTGGTCCTGAGGAAGCGCTGACTTGGAAACAGCGGGAGAAACTGCTCACAGACTCCAGCTGGCTGCAGGGCACCCCACCCCAGGCACCCCCTCTGGTTCTCAAACACTCGCTGGAACTCGACCCTTATCTCAGGCACCCCCTCTACCCCCCACACTGCCTGCACCAGGACGGAGACATCGCATCCAGGTCTCTCCTCGCCTGTTTCCGCAGACACCAGCTGCCCATGGAGTCGGGACACATAATTCATCTCAAGGTCTCTACTGGCCCTCATGTCCGCTGGCCCCTTTCCTCATGTCCTCTTTCCCATCACATCCTGGCGAAAGCAGGGATGGAAATTCAGCTCCAGGTCTTTCTCCTTTTGCCAGGCAACCGCTGTAACCACACAGGCCGGCTAGAGCTGTGATACAGGGTTCTGCTCAAGGTCTTTCCTGGCCACGGACCCAACAACCACTGTGCTCTTCACGGCGGCTGAAGCAGGGAGGGAGAATGTGCCTGCAGGTCTCTCCTTGCCCCCTGACCCATGACCCCCTTAAAGGTGTGTGGAAAGGGGAAAAGTAATTCGTCTCCTGTTCTCTCCTCACCCCTTAGCCAAACACCTGCTCTGCCCCTCACATACTGCTCTCAAGGCAGAATGGAAATGTTGCCCCAGGTCTACCTCGTTCTTCCCCAGACCCCTCATCTCCTTCGTAGCTGGTTGGAGCCAGGATAGAAAATCTGCCTCCAGCTCGCTCCTCGTCCCTTACCCCAGGACTCTCTGTGCAACTCACACAGCAGAGGACAGATAGGGATGATAAGAATAAACATCCCACTATAAAGGGCTCCTGATAAATAACTGACTTCAAATTTAGCAACAACAATTAAAAAAAAAAAAAAAAACCAGAGCTTCATATTCATTTCTACACGGGGCTTCTCATACAAACCTCAATTCAGGGAGTGACTGCAAATGTCCTACCACATTACACTGACTGATAAAGTCATCTGAACAGAGCGAAGAGATGCCAGGACCAGAGCAGATCACACAGACTGGAGCAGAGCGGAGCTGAGTTGTGTAGTTTGAAAGGGAATTCACTCAGGGCAGCCTGACCCCAGGGCTCCTCAGGGCATGACAAGGACTCCAGTTGGCATTGAGCTAAAGACAAGGACCATCAGTTACAGATACCAGACAGCACAGCCAGGCTCGGGGCCCCAGAAACAGACCCCGGTCCCCACAGCAGACCACGAACCAAACGGTAAACCTCAGACATAAAGCCAGACCTTGGATCATGAATGCCAGACACCAGGTGCCAGAGAATGACACAGGACACCTTCCATCAGGCCCTCATGTCATAGCTGCACGTGGACCCCACACAGGAACTCAGGAAACCAGCCACACCCAAACAGAACCCAGAACCCAGACAAAGAGCTACACACAATGCACCCCGAGACCAGACACTGCCGTCGGAACTCAGATCTGTGTTTAGGAACCCAGGCCCCTAAGCAGGAACTGGACACCAGACACCAGTTACCAGATGACAGACACAGGAGCTGAACCACAGGCCCCAGGCCTCACACTGTCAGCAGGGATCCAGAACAGGGGCACAATGGTTAGAAAATAATTAGAAGTGAATGATAATAAAAATACTACATTACAAGACTTACAGAAAAATGTGCAGTCTTAAGTGCACATATTAGGAAAAGAGAAAAGCTGAATATTTACAAGTTTTACACCCTTCTTAGAATCTAGAATAGTAAATTAAATCCACAGAAAATAGAAGGAACTGCACATGTAGAGTTGTCTGGAAAGGTATGTACTTAAAACAAAAGCAGTTTTTACCTCTTGTGTCAGGATTTTAAATTAACTATATTTCTGAACACTGTAAGTAAGCTGCAACAAAGCCATTTTCATTTTAGAAAAAAAATACTAGAGGAAAACATGGGATGGTTAAAAAGTGTAAGAACCTGGATTGCTGTGGTGAGAACACCAGAGGCCTTTTCTTTGGGCGCCCAGTTTGGTCTCTTGACAGTCAGAGGGGGGAATTATTCCAAACGTTTTAGACCAAATTCGCTCCTTTTCTCATTTGCACTTCGTGTGTAATTGCAGCAGTTCTGATAGAGGGAATTCTCTAAAATTGATCTGAGCCTGGGTCGGCATTTGCAGGCAACAAATCTCTTACGGGCTTTTTTATTACTAATAATTTTACCATTTTTATACTGTCCACATTCATTGTTGAAAGATCTAAGCTTACTAGTAAGACTTGGCTCTGCTCCTGAGAGCCTGTGTGGTTGGCCCTAGCAATACTCACGTAAACTGGCATCAGAACTTTACTCTCCTAAATCCCATGTCCAGTCTTAGGATGTGCTCACAGAAAGGTAGTCCCACAGGAATTCCTCACTTAAATTGGCACCTGAGACTTGTGCCCCAGAAACAGTCCAGGCACACACTCTGGTCCTCACAGGCTGGCTGTACCTGCTCCTCCGCCCCAGCTCACCTCATGTTTGGTCTCACAATCAGGCCCTCCACTTGCATGGATGCACTTCACCTTATTCCACCTCATTGCTCTCCTGCTGTGTGGACTGAGGACTGTGCGTCCTGGCCCAGCTTCTCATCTCAGGTTCCAGTTGCTGTTGGTGACAATTGGCAGGAAGCAGAATCTCAACAAATTGATGGAGAATGGCAGTTTTTCACCAAGTTCTATAAATTACCAATGAAGGAGTAGATATTAGTGGGTTACATGAAATCCATTGGTGATAGATTAGGAAGGCGGGAGAAAGCAAAGAGTCCTCTGGGGTTGGGTAAAAGTAAAATGATAGACACATGCTCTTTTACTTGGGTGGTGCAGGGGAGTTAACAGCCACCAATTAACAGGATAACAGTAACAATGAGGGAAGTTGTCTCCGCCCTGATGCAGTGGTTGTGCCCTGAGGGGTTCGGAAAAGGGGAAGTTACTACCCTGACCTGCCAAAGGTATGTTATCAGATGCAAAAAAGACAATAGGCTCAATTAAGACCAAAGTTGATCTCTGTCAGGACGTGACTACCCACCATAGACTGCTTTTTTTTTTTTTAATGCATTTTATTAATTTTTTTTACAGAGAGGAAGGGAGAGGGATAGAGAGTTAGAAACATTGATGAGAGAGAAACATCCATCAACTGCCTCCTGCACACCTCCTACTGGGGATGTGCCCGCAGCCAAGGTACATGGCCTTGACCGGAATCGAACCTGGGACCTTTCAGTCTGCAGGCCGACACTCTAGCCACTGAGCCAAACTGGTCAGGGCTGCTTTTTAATATAAAAAAATTTCAGACCATCCTTTGTGATTATGTTAGGTCTCTGAGTTTGCAAGGCCTCCATGCAGACCTTCCCTCAGTTAGGTTAGCATGTGGCCCCTTTTTATCCACAAAACTAAAAAAAAAATAATATTTTTTTAATTTCCATATTTTACAATTTTTAGTGATTCACGTTTTACCATTTCTGGCAATTTTATTTTTATTTATTTATTTTCCAGTTTGGACTTTTTTTTTTTTTTTTAAATATATTTTATTGATTTTTTACAGAGAGTAAGAAAGAGGGATAGAGAGTTAGAAACATCGATGAGAGAGAAACATCGATCAGCTGCCTCCTGCAAACCCCCTACTGGGGACGTGCCCGCAACCAATGTACATGCCCTTGACCGGAATCGAACCTGGGAACTTTCAGTAGGCAGGCTGACGCTCTATCCACTGAGCCAAACCGGTTTCGGCAGTTTGGACTTTTTGTCAGAATATAATAATGTATACTTCACATTGTGTCATGTCAAGAATAATGCAGGCTTTGATTACCTTGATTAGATAGCCCCCACTAGATTTATGCATTATTAAAAATGCTTTTGAGCCCAGCCAGTGTGGTTCAGTGGTTGTGAAACCGGACAATCCATGGGTCTGGGTTGCCTGTCACTACTTGACCCAATCAAGCAGAGACAGGGTTGAATCACTTATGAGCGGTTATGCCAATACTGCCGGCAGCATGGGAGAGCAGCAGGTCATTCACAAACATCTGCTCTGCAGCCCCCCATAAGCCAGCTGTTTATATGGAGTAGGACAGATTACACGGGAAGCAGGAATCTCAAGCATGGGAAAGTAGCCAAGGTAGGGGGTGTGGGGGGGGGGCCTGGGGCAGAACTCCATTAGGCAACAAGGTTGTTAATCCTTCCATGATAATAGACAGTTCTTGAATGGGGATGGGCTGTATTCAAAGGTTGACTTCCAGGTACAAGGTGGACTCCCAGTGTGTGTGTGTGTGTGTGTGTGTGTTGGGGGGGGGGGGTATAACTCCCAGCCAGATTAGAATGTGCTTTCTTTAATTAGAACAAAACAATCACAGTTAGCAGATCATGATTAATATTTCTTACTTTATTTCTTATAAATAATAATTAGTCCCCACTATTCTATTTCTGCCCCTAACAGTTGAATGTTGACCTATGAACCAGGAGGTCACAGCTCCATTCCAGATCAGGGCACATGCCTGGATCCCCAGTGTGGGGCATCAGGAGGCAGCTGATCAATGATTCTCTCTCATCATTGATGTTTCTATCTCTCTTCCTCTCCCTTCCTCTCTGAAATCAATAAAAATATATATATTTTAAATCAATTGTAACCAGGTTGTTTTGGTATTTAAATTCCTCAAAGTTGAATAGTAGGAGCTCCTCAATGACTCCATCAGTCTTTTTTTTTTCTTCTTCTTCTTTATAATCATTACTAGTAGCCCATCTCGCGATATCGCGCACAGGAGCCGGCAGGAACCGCAGCACGCCACCGGGGAGCCGCGCTGCTTCCGTGGGAGGCGAGCCTGCCATCTCCTCTCCGGGCCTGCACTCGGCCACAAAAGCGGCAGGCAGGCCCCCCTGTCCCCAGAGGCCCTCTGCGGCCACAGCCTCGCCCCAGCCCACTCCATGCCCACTGCCCAGAGGCCCTCAGTCGCCGCAGCAATGAACCAAGCATTCCGCCAGGCCGCTCATGCTGCCCGCTCTCAGCGGCAGCCCCCCCAGGACTGGGGAACTCTGGTGAGGCTGAGGGAACCGGGCGCCACCATCTTGTGGCTATGGGCACCGCCACCTTTTGTGACAGAGTGATGATTAATTTGAATATTACCCTTTTATTAAATAGGATTATTTTATTATTGCTTGGATTGCCTGCTCTCCCAGAACTTTACATGAGAACAGAAACACCAATCCCAGCCAGAGAGGATATGAGGGTGAGGAGGCATCTGACCACCATCCCCGGTATGTAAACAAACCAGAAAAGGCCTCTGTGGGCTCGGCCCCGACCCCTTCCTCAACCCTTCAGCTCCCAGTTAACATCTAAGTCCTACTTTCCTTCCTGTCTCTCCAAGAGTTTCAGATGGTTTGCCTAGCACAGAAGGACAAGGCACTTTGCCCATCTGGTCTGCTAAATTTGCCAGATCTGTCCAAAGATCTGACTCTCTAACTGTCTAAGATTCTGCCTATCTCACATGGCCTTTATGTTTTTCCTTGATAAGCACTATTCATTCTATAGGTAAATTATATTGTCCCAGAGAACTCCTGTGGCCATTTCCTGTTCCCTGTCATCCTCTCTTTCCTAGTTCTTCTAGCTACTGTGTTATTTGAAGTGGAGCGAAGGATGGGAAGGTAAAACTTCTTCTTCTCCCATTCCAGTGGGAAACTACCGTGGCCCTCCTGTGGTTTAACCTGTTGTCTCTGCCTTGGAAACAGACAGAAAGCACACAAAACACCACATCAATCAGGCAAAGGAGAGCACAGCCATCTGCTCTGCCTTGTGCCCACCATGGAGACAGTTCTCAGGGTCAGAGTTCCCACAGGAGGCTTAGCACAGGCCACACCGAGATGCATACGAAGAACCAAAGGGTTGGACTGAGGGCCTGGACTTCATCAAGAGACAACAAGTGAGTGGGGTCCAGTAACGTGAAGTGGGGGATGTTCTCCAGAATAAGAACTCCCTAAAGCAGGGGTGTGTGAGTGCTTTTTGTTCCCTGCTAAAGGGAGATCCGGGTCTCTGAGGAGCGCCTGGAGTTGGCTGGGTCTCTTGAGAAAGATAGGCAAGCTTCCTACGCATGCTGTGCCTTTTTGCTGACTGGTCCTGTGCACCTAAAGTCCATGGCAGGGTCCTGGGCCTAGAGAACCTCACCAAAAAGAGGAAGGTATGGGATTCCCAGAGACTGGCTTCCACTGGGATAGGCCAACGCCCAATGGGTGGAGCCAAGATTCCCTCAGTTAATAGCACCCATTCAGGTGGCCTGTGAGCATGAGCTTCAGGTGCTGATGGAGGCGGCTGGAGAAAAGGGCGCCACTGAGCTCTGACAAGGAATGCCTCCCGTCACTGTCACTGAGGGGGTCTCTCCGGGGGCATGGACCTTGCTTGCTGCTCCATTTTTCCATATCCTGGCGGGGGTGGGGGGATGGGGGGGTGGGTGGTGGCGGGGATAGGCAGCCCACCTTAGACTTAGAAACCAAATCTCAGGGCTGGAAGGAGCTTGGAAGCCAAACCTGGGCCACCCGATGTCTCAGCACTTATGCCACCTGCCTCCCGCCTCCTCCTGCCCCACAGGAACCCCAACCTGAAGACCTTCTTGTCTGTGGGAGGATGGAACGTTGGTTCTCAAAGGTAGGACCCCTCCCCAGACAAAGCTGGACTAGGAGTGCAGAGGCATGAGGGTCGCAGGACCCCAGACTGGTTCAGCACAGGAGCCAAAATGGCTGTCAGGGCCCCACCTCGTGTACAACCAAGAGGGACTTGCCAAGAGTCGCACAACAGCTGACAGTGGATCTTATCGTTCCTTTTTACCACCTCAGACCTGAGGCTGGATCGAGGGGGGTGGAAAGAATGGGAAACGGGTGGAGAGCCTGGGAGGACTTCCCGGGGTGGGCGGCGTGGGAGCAGGGTGTACAGAGGGGGCGGGGCGCGGCCACAACAGCTCCCATTTAGTGAGTGGTTACTAAGTGTCAGGCACCCTTTCAGGCCATTGTCACAAGGAATCCTCACAGTGGCACAAGGATAGTATATTTATGCCCATTTTACAGATGAGCTCACTGAGACCCAGGTTACAACCTGTGCGAGTGGCTTGGCTAGTGGGTGACAGAGCCTCCCTTGGAAACCAGGGGTGTCTGGCTCCAAAGCACATGACTGGGTCCCACCGTGGCCGTGTCTCCTGGGGCTGTGGGCTCAGGCTCCTGTTCTTCGGGGCACAGAAACCCCCCAGAGAGGACCGTGCCCAGCGTCTCAGCACTAAGCCCTCTTCCATGGTGATTTCATGCCCAGAGTCACAGGACTTTCATCAAGTCGGTGCCACCGTTCCTTCGGAACCATGGCTTCGACGGGCTGGACCTGGCCTGGCTCCACCCTGGACAAAGGGACAAGCGGCATCTCACCTGTCTGGTTAAGGTGATAGTCTGGTACGGGACAGGGGCAGGTAGGCAGACGGGACCAGGAGGGGTGGATAGAACTGTCTCCCACTGATGTCCTGTGAAGGCAAGGAAGAGGGACTGAGGTCTCCATGCTTCGGGGTCCTGGGACCTGACCCCAGAGGAGGACCCGCAGGCCTGTGTCCAGAGACCCCACAGACCAGGAAAACACTGTGACCACGGTGGGGGAGGAGTGGGGTCAGTAAACAAGCACCCATGTGTCATGCCCACTTAGTGGGTGTTACTGTGCACAGTCTCTATGACGGGAGATACTCAGGCACATCCAGGGAGGGCAGCCCAAGCATCTCCAGGGACCAGGGGAGAGCAACCGTCCAGACAGATTGCCCGCAGCACCAGCCCAGGCACGCTCAGAAGTGACACTTGAAGAAATCATGGCTGAGTGTTTCCAAAAGACATCAAGCCACAGACTCAAGGAGCTCTAAGAACCCTTGACCGCTCACTGCCAAACTGGTGAAAAATGAAAAAGAGAGGATTTTAAAAGTAGCCAGCAGAAAACACACAATTATGTTAAATGGAGCAAGAAGCACAACGCTACAACACCCTTCAGACGGGAACACGAAATAAAGATGTTTTTGGATCACTAAAAGGTGTCAGGTTTCTCACCAACTCACCCACACTCAAAATAAACATTAAAAGCTCATCAGGCAGAGGGAAAACTATCCCAGATGAAGGGAGTCAATAAAGTCAGAATAAAGAGTGCCAAACTAAAAGGTAGATAAAACTAAATCAATATTGACTGTGTTAAATAATGTCTTGTGGGATTTAAAACATATATGCAATAGACATGATTTAAAAAAAAGTTGTCAATGAGAACTTACAAATCTGGAATCCAAAGTCTTATCTGAGACCTTGGGGGGCGGGAGGGGGGTGGGAGGGAGAGCACCTCCCAAAATACTGCTGTGCCTACTGCCACCTAGTGGCAGCAGGGTAAACTAGGACAAAAGATTTACAAGGTGTGGTAACCAAAAACCTAAAGTTATCAGTAAACATGGCAGCCTGGCATCAAGTTGTTCAATCAATATTTGTTGAATGACTAGGTCATTGCTATGTTTTCTTCCTGTATTTCTTTTTAAGAAAAAATCACACTAAAATAAAAACTGGCCTCTGTCCATTATAAAGAATTCAGTCAAACATGCTGACATCCCAGAGATGGCGGTAGAAACACAGCCCCAGTCCCAACAGCCAGAATAACCAATCACATTAGGTGAGTATCATTTTGGACAACTTAATATGCAAATACAAAAAGAGAATCATGGGTAATGAACATATGGGTAGAGATACTTTTATAAAACCATAACCATCATATTTCGGATACAATTTTAAATTTAATTTTACTTGAATTTCACAAAAGAAAGAGAAGGTGTCCTACCCTGTTTGACTCAGTGCATAGAGCATCAGCCTACCGACTGAAAGGTCCCGGTTTGAGGGTTTGATTCCAGTCAAGGGCACATGCCCGGAATGCAGGCTTGACCCCCAGTAGGGGGCGTGCAGGAGGCAGCCGATCAATGATTCTCTCTCATCATTGATGTTTCTATATCTTCCTCTTCCTTCCTCTCTGAAATAAATAAATATATATATACTAAAAGAAAACAAAGAGAAGTTGATGGAATTGAATTCATATAAATATTTCCTCTAGACAATAGATACTTCCCCTAAAATTCCCTTCAAGATTAAAAAAAAAAAACTGTGAGAACATTAAAGGTTGAAGTCATTATGATTTTCTCCAAGGACATATTTTCATTTTTGTGTACAGACTGACTTCTTGCTGTGAAAGGTGAGTTTGTTGGCCCAGCCACACGGGCACGAACACGCAGTTCTGAAGATACTGACGCCCTTCTGTACCGTTAGTCAATGTCACCCCTGGACTCTGCCCAGGGCTCCCCCTCTCTCCTGGCTGCCCCCTCCCACCGCCAGGACCAACCCCAGCCCCCGTCTCCCCAGGACCCAGAGCTACAGGGGAAAGGGGACTCTGGTCCCATCTCCCAGGCGCCTTCAACACCCACCCCTTCGTCGAAGCAGCTGGGTTTCCATCTGTTTTATCTAATGGCCTCAGGCAAGGCTTTGTCTGCAGAAAGTATTCAGGGTGAAAACCATTTGAACACCCTGCTCAAGGTCAGCTTTCAGGCCCCTGCAGGTTTGTGCAGGCGGGATTTCAGGATTTCCGAGAATGGAGGCATTTCTCCCTAACACAACAGCTCCTTAGGAAGCCAAGTGCCCGTCTGCCTCCTGTTGTCATTACCTGGCATCCAAATGGGCAACAGACACAGGCCTGCGGTTATGGAGACGACCCCTGACCCCTGAGCTGGCTCCAAATGGGAGGAGGCAGAAGGTGCTGGAGCCCAGGCTCAGGTGGAGGTGGAGGAAAGGAGTGGGCTTGCTCCGTGCCCAGCCCTGTGCCAGGTGCTCACAGTCCAGATCCGCTCCAATCCCATGAGAGGTGTTTCTTTGCTCCCTTCCCTCCCCACTCCTTCCCTTCCTTCCGGATTTACTGAGCACCTGTCTGTGCCAGGCGCTGAAGCACAAAGGCAAAGCTCGTACCCCAAGACCTCATCGCCCCCTGAGAGCGTCATCCAGAAAACGGCTGTAACTGGCGTGGGTGCAGGGTGCAGGGGGTGCCCCAAGGGACTCGGGGAAGGTTCCCAGGGGAGTTACAGCCGAGCTGGGACCTGAAGGACGAGGAAGGGCATTCACGGTGGAGGGAACTGCATGTGCAAAGGCAGGGAGGCAGGAAACAGCCCGCCTGGTCTGAGAGCTGTGGGAGGGCCATGGAGCCCAGGTCCAGGAAATCTGCTGGGTGAGGTTGGGGTCCCAGAACCCACTACCTGGACCCTCAGCCTCCTCGACCTCCTTTGCCCCCAGCTGCCTGGTCAGGAAGAGCCGCCCCCCCGCCCCCCCTCCCCCCACACACACCCCTCTTACCTGCACAAAGGGAGGCTGTGAAGCTGGAGAGAGGGATGAGGAAGGAGGGGCCAGTCGGTGTGTATTTTGGATGGCTTCTCAGAAATCTCCTCCTCCTCCCCCTCTGACACCATGGCAACCAGGTGGTGCCGGAAACCGATCATTGTCTCACTAATTAGAAAGGTGTGGACAAGGAACCTTGGAAGGCTGGTCAACCTTGAAGCTCTGAAAGGTCAGAGCCAACCACTCCCTATCTAATTGAGACAATGGTAATTGAGGCAACTTCCCCATCTTGTAATCATGTAAATCCTTATTGATATGATAATCTGCTTATTACCTGCTTAAGGGCTATGGGTGTTTCCCAAAGCTGCTTAAGGGTAATGGGTGTATCCCATAGCCTCAATAAAAGGGATAGCAAGGCCAGAGCCTAGCGGTAGTCCTCCCACTAGAGGTGGGCTCCCGCCTGGCCCCCCAATATTTCCAAATTAATACTTTTCTAGTCTCTCTCTTCATTTGTGTGCGGCCTTCTCCAGAAACCGGACCCTGAGTGGGCCCTGAACCACGCGGGACGTGAAAGGGGTTCCCACAAGGTGGCAGCTGGGGGAGCCGCCTGTGAGCTGGGCTGAGTGGAGGGGGAGGTGGGCTGGGGGGTGCGCCCTCTGCTCCCCTCTCTGAGCCTCAGTTTGGCCTCTAGAATATGGCACCACATGGCCCCGCCCCCTTGTGCTCAACCCAGGTGCCCCAGGAAGCGGAGGCCCAGGCTGGACTCAGGAGGGGGAAGGCCCGGAGGGGAGGGCGGGGCTGGGGGGCCTGCACCGTCCTGCAGCTGGGGGCTCGGCCCTGAGCCACGTGGCCTGCGCTTCCCACCCAGCAGCCTGCCTGGTGCGCCCACTGCACGGTCACTGCCCAGGAGCCCGGGGAGCGGGAGGCAGGGCCGAGGCACAGACACAGGGATGGGGCTCCCTGGGAGCCCGGCAGGGAGGTCTAGGGGTCCCCCTGCGGGCACAGGGCTCAGCTGCTCCCAGAACCCGGTCAAAGCCCCAGAAGGAGGGGCAGGGAGGGGTCCGTGTCTTGGGGCTGCTGCTCCCGTGACGACAGACTGGCCTCCACCAACAGGAACACGTGCTCTCCCTTCTGGGCCAGAACCTGAGGTCAGGGTGTCAGGGCTGTGCTCCCTCGGAGGGCTCCAGGGGGTCCTGCCTGCCTCTCAGCTTCTGGGGGCTCCTGGCAGCATCCCTTCCATCTCCACGTGGCCCCGAGCCCTTGTTCACGTGGCCCCACCCCCTTGAGACCTTGGATGGTCTCTGTTTCAATGGTGCCACCTCCCTGGTTGCCTATCTGCCTCTGCTCTCACACCAGTCAACAGTCTCTCTGCCAAAGTCCTTCCAGAAAATTGTCTGCGTGTGCCATCTCTTTCCTGCTGGATTGTGACAGCTGGGATCGAAAAGGGGACAGGAGAGCAGTGGCCCAAAGTCCATGCCAGAGGTCCAGAGGTGCCTATGCAGTCCCTGGAAGGCTGGGGAGGGGAGGGTGGGGAGTGGGGGTGCTGAGTCTGGAGCAGAAACCCCTCAGGGCAAATGGGGCACAGACACAATCACCCCACACTCCTGTGAGGAGCAGCTGTGGCCCCTTGTACAGGTGAGGCTACTGCAGCACAGACAGGGCAGCGACTTCCTGGAGGGCGCACAGCAGTAAAGGGGCAGAGCAAAAAAGGGACCCCAGGGCTGCCCAGCCTGTGTCTCTTTTACCTGTGAATCTGGGTAAGCGGCCCCTCACACTGTGGCCATTTGCTCTGATGGGCTTCACCCTTCACCCCATAACCCCTCCTCCTCCCCCAGTGAACAAGGGTCCAGTCATTGCACAAGAGCCTCTGTGAGGCTGCTCTCTTTGTCCTGCAGTCCTCACCCTCACCCTCACCCTCACCCGACCCTGACTCTGACCCAACCCTGACCCTGAACCTGACACTACCCTACCATGACCCTTTAAACCTAACCCTAACTGCCAAAACTGGTTTGGCTCAGTGGATAGAGCGTCAGCTTGTGGACTGAAAGGTCCCAGGTTCGATTCCGGTCAAGGGCATGTACCTTGGTTGCGGGCACGTCCCCAGTAGGGGGTGTGCAGGAGGCAGCTGATCGATGTTTCTCTCTCATCGATGTTTCTAACTCTCTATCCCTCTCCCTTCCTCTCTGTAAAAAATCAATAAAATATATTAAAAATAAGTAAATAATAAATAAAATAAACCTAACCCTAGACCTAATCCTAACCCCTAACCCAAACCCCTAACCCAGTGGTCGGCAAACTGCGGCTCGCGAGCCACATGTGGCTCGTGAGCCGCGGTTTGCCGCTCTGTTGACTAATATGTTTGCTGACCACTGCCCTAACCCTAACCCTAACCCAAACCCTGAACCCTAACCGCTAACCCCAATCCCAACCCCAACCTCAATCTTAACCCCAATCCCAACCCCAACCTCAATCTTAACCCCAATCTCAACTCCAACCCCAACCCCTAACCCCAACCCTCACCCTCACCCTAAACACTCACCCTCACTCTAACCCTTACCCTGACGCTGACCCATAACTCTGGATTAGGGTCAAGGTCAGGGTCAGTTAAGAGTTATGTACTAGGGGTAGTTTCCTTTTTTAAAAAAGTTGTACATGTAATTTTTATGTTTTAAGAAAAAGCAGGTCTTTTAGATTTGTAAATATATACATTAAAAAACCAAAGAAAAAGCACATCCATGTTTACTGGGACTTCCTCAGTCTTCAGAGGCAATTAGCACCCCTGAGTTTGCCTGTAAACCAGCACTTTTACAGCATGAAGAGCCTGGGTTTCATCTGAGTAAGAAACCTACGAGCTCTTTTTTCCTCCCAATATTTTATCGTCACCATTTCTGTACACACGTCAGAGTGAGTCTCGGTATGCCCACGCTGCGGCATCCACCATTGACATTTGCTAGTTTTGCTTTACCACATGTGTACTCACTGCTCTACTCCATCACTCCAATTTAGTTTTTATACTAGAGGCCTGGTGCACGAAATTCGTGCACGGGGGCAGGGGATGTCCCTCAGCCCAGCCTGCACCCTCTCCAATCTGGGACCCCTCTAGGGATGTCCGACTGCCAGTTTAGGCCCGATCCCGGTGGGATCGGGCCTAAACAGGCAGTCGGACATCCCTCTCACAATCCAGGACTGCTGGCTCCCAACTGCTCGCCTGCCTGCCTTCCTGATTGCCCCTAACCGCTTCTGCCTGCCAGCCTGATCACCCCCTAACCACTCCCTTGCCAGCCTGATTGATGCCTAACTGCTCCCCTCCCAGCCTGTTTGCCCCTAACTGCCCTCCACTGCAGGCCTGGTCACCCCTAACTGCCCTTCCCTGCAGGCTTGATCGCCCCCACCTGCCCTCCCTTGCAGGCCTGGTCCCTCCCAACTGCCCTCCCCTGCTGGCCTGATCGCCCACAACTGTCCTCCCTTGCAGGCCTGGTCCCTCCCAACTGCTCTCCCCTGCTGGCCATCTTGTGGTGGCCATCTTGTGTCCTCATGGGGGCAGCCATCTTGTGTCCACATGGGGGCAGCCATCTTCTGTGTTGGAGTGATGGTCAATTTGCATATTACTCTTTTATTAGATAGGATAGAGGCCTGGTGCACAGGTGGGGGCCAGCTGGTTTGCCCTGAAGGGTGTCCCGAATCAGGGTGAGGGTTCCCTTGGGGTGTGGGGTGGCCTGGGCAAGGAGCCTGTGGTGGTTTGTAGGCCGGCCACACCCCCCGGCGACCCAGGCAGAGGCCCTGGTATCTGGGATTTATTTATCTTCTACAATTCAAACTTTGTATCCTTGAGCAGAGGCCAAGGTAGGCCAGGGTGTGCGGAAAGCTTGGCTTCCTCCATTGCCGGGGAAACCCAAGCCTCCTGCTCGCTCCAGCCATCTTGGTTGGGTTAATTTGCATACTTGCTCCTGATTGGCTGGTGGGCGTGGCTTGTGGGTGTAGCAGATGTACGGTCAATTTGCATATTACTCTTTTATTAGATAGGATTATATAGGATGTGGGATATATTTCTCCTCCTTCATTTTGTGCTGATCCACTTTCTTCTGATCACTTGATGTGTGCGTGTGTACCTGTGAGAATGAGGAGAGAAGCGAGAGGTCAGAGATTTTTGAAAATGGATTTGTGCTTTTTTCTGGCTTTTACATTATGACTTACAAGCGCAAATGAAAAATCTTCAGAGAGACAATGTTATCTAACGAGGTGATGACTTCAGGGATGCTTGGCCTCCTTCAAGTCAGAACAGACAGAAAGTTACCTGACAAAAGGTCACAAGCAACACAGTTAACGCTGATGCCTACGTCCAAATTCAGATGTTGAGAACCCATAGCCCTAAATAAAAATGTATTCACACTCTGTCTCAGGTTTCTCAGCGTTGTGCCTAGACGAGGAATGTCATGAGAAATGGAAATAGGCATCCTAAGATGAAAAATAATACCAATTGAAGGGGGATATACAAATTATCAGACCAAGGCTGGGAAATTCAGGAATATAATCTCTTAAGATATTTATTGTAATCTCCAAAAATTAAAACAAGATAAATCCAAAGAACCAAAACCACTTTCTATACAGAATTCACATACAAATTTAATACCTAATAGAGCACATACCATTTTTACACAATTAATTTCGGTAAAGAGAACTGAAACTTCACAATGTGAATACACTTTATAGCTTTGAACCAGACAGGAGCCCTGTGGACAGGGGGGCTGTGTGCTGAGTAGCAGTTTTCAACCAAACGCCACACCCACTGGAGGGAAGCACGGAGCTGTTGCTAATATTTGCTAATATTTGCTCAGGACACGCTCCACGGTGCCCCAAGGAGCCGGCGCCATCACAGGGGGAGTTTGTCACCCCAACACTCTGGCACAGGGAGCACAGGCACACCTCCGGGCGCCATGGTGCTGTCTGCGGGTGGCGGTGGAGGGAACCACCCTTGTGGTTTGGTGCCTGGGAACAATGTCCACGTTTCTAACGTGACTTCAGAACAATGCGTGTTCCGTGGCCACGTCTGGGGCTGCGCAGCACAGAGCGTGACGCTGCTGTAGCCTGTCTTCCTCGTGGGACAGGAAGAGGCAAACGGGGGCAGGGGGGTTGGATGGGCTCAGAGGCCCGTTTGGCTGCGAGAACGACTTACAGCGGCTGGCTGTCATCTTTCTGTTCATGAAGAACACCCATCCCCGTCCTGCTATGTGTTGGGCACAATCTCCTCATGTCAGAGTCTCTCCAGGGTCACGTCTGATGTCTTCAATGGAGTCACTCCCTCCCATCAGGCAGGACCCACTCCCTGTGCTCCCACTCCTGCCCTAACTTCACATTTAGAGAGCGTCCTGCCCCCCCACCCACCCCTTCAGTCACTAAGCTGAGTGCTGGGCACATGGAACTCAGCAGCTGTGCAATGACAGACTAAACATTAAAACACACTCTTACTATGATTCTGATGTTGGCTACCTGCTTTCATTTTTCTTCCCTTAATTTGGTACAGAACCATCACTAACCACCGACTTCCTCAGTGGGTTTGAGAGCGGAGTACGAGTTTCTGGCTACCCCAGGTAAGCCAGGCTCACATCCCAGTGGGCACCCAGAGCCATCGGATGTAACTGGCAGGTCCTCACGGGCGATGGCCTGGCCGAGGAAGGAGCGGAGGCTTGCAGGAGGTGCCGATGGCCATGCCGTCTAGACACTGCTCTTTGTCCTTCTGCGTGAATGAGTCCTCGCTGTTGGAGGTGTCGTGATGTCCTTTGCTAACTAACTGAGGAGGCAAAGCACGATCTTAAGATGAATCTGTGCCTAAAAACTGGGATGGCAGAGAGGAGTTTAAGGTCGCTGCCCTACGTTAAACGTCACAAACATAAAACAGTCGGAGTGCTCGGAACCAGCCACCAGGCCTCATCGCTGGACTTTGCATCGCAGGGAGCTCCAGGCCACGGCTGTGGGGCTAACAGGTCTGAGGGTGCACATGAGGCTTTGCGACACCAAAGTGATGTAGGAACCCAACTTTTCTGTCTTCACATCCCTGGTGCGGACAATTGAGAACTGAACTGAACGTAACATTAGCTACAACCTAAAAAGATACGACTATTTTAGGATTCCCAGGGTTGACAGTGTTAAATTTGCAAACAAAATACAAGATTGAGTTACAATAACTATACATACAAATACAAGAGTGAAAATTCTTAGTAGACAGAACATGTGATCAACATTTCTGAGAATAAAAATGACTTTTTCTTATGTGCATATATTTTCTTAGGTAGCTAAAATGGCCTCTTAAAAAAGGCTAAAGGAGAATTCTGAATTAACAAGAAAATTGCTATATAAAGTAAACTAACAACCATTCTGTCTTAAAAACAAAACCCACAATTCTAAAAGGCAAAACTGACATACATTTGCAGGTACTAAACGTTTGGTCTCATAGGAAATAAAGAACTTTGAGGTAGCACAGAGGAGCGTCACAAGACACAATAAGGTACTGACTGTATAAAGCACACGCTAGACACACACGGCTACAGGAGATCATTTGAGTAGGTCACACGCCACCCACAGCACTTCGCACATTCATTATAATTCACTTTCACTCATTTATATACACTGAATAAGTCATTAAATATTGCACTTATTGGCCCATGAACCCTCAATTCTGAGGTGTTGAAAATAGAAAAAAAATCTATTTTTGTAACATATTTCATGCAACATTTAAGACATTTCAGTTCCACAAACACCATTAATAGTTGTACATGTGGACAGTCCAACGGCATTACATCACATCTGACATTAAGGACATATTCACAGGAACACGGAGACCTTCCATTCAGCACACATCCTAGGGGCGATGGGACAACACGCGGAAAATCATCCGAACGGTGCAGAAAATGCCCTTCACTTTGATGAGGCGCAAGGAACCCCTGGACGGACACAGGTCATGCTCACCTCCCTGAAAGGCCAGGGGCTTGCAGCTCACACACCACGTGCCATTAGCAGCGCAGTCATGAGCCACAGCGACCCCTGGCCACCAAAAACATGGATATGGAAAATTTTCATTAAGAAATAAAGTCACAGCCAACTCTCAATTGTCCACAGTGAAGGGAAATATGAACTCCGGCCAATGAAATACCAGGTAAAGCCCCACCTCACTTCATCAAGTGACGCCAGGGCAATGTGGATGGGGGGGGGGGCGGGGGGGGGGGACGCGAATGTCACCTCCAACTTGGCCACGCGGTCCTGCGAGGCAGCGCTTTAACACACACAGCGACGCACACCCAGCAGGAGCGAGCTGTACTGAAAGCTGGATTTGCCCACCAGACAGATGGTCTGGCCTCAATACTTGAGCTCTAACATAGTTTCAGAAATAATGTATTTTGTCTAGAATGTTTGCAAAATGTGTTTTCGCTCTATCCTCCTTTTAATGGGAATCAATTATGTGCACAGACACCCAAATCAGTGCGAGAATCTGTTTTACAGACCGATTTAAACAGTTGTAACAGCTAGAGTGTAGCAAAAGCTCCCTTTTTCTGGCACTGAGAAAGCGCCGAATACAGGCATCTCCCTTCATAAAAGGTGTGTGCGTGTGTGTGCATGTGCCTCTACATGTGTCTGTGTGTGTGCATATGCCCATGTGTGTGCACGTGGGAGAGGCAACACTGTGTTTGTGGCCCAAGTGCAAATACTTTCATCTACCAAAGGGAAATAGTATTTGACTGGAGTGTCAAGCATTTCTGTAAAGACTTTCGAGAGAAAACGACTTTTATTGATGAGACACCAACAAGAATGGGTAGATATGTCCTAGGTACGCTCCCCAGACCTGGCTCTGCCCTTAGGGGAGGCTATACTTGTGGCCTCTGGAGCCTTTGGTGACTGCAGGGATACTGATGCTTTTTTCTGCTCATAAACTTCATCTTTTACTCCATTTGTTTTACTTCATTCCAGAACAAAAAGCAGGTGCATGTCTTTGACTGGCTTTGGTCAAAATTCACCTAAAATAGAAAGAACTCTAACAAGCTGACCCTAATGGTCAGCTCAGCAGCAAGACTCCCCGCTGTCCTGGTGTGCTGGGGATACAGGTGCTGCCCTGGTGAGCTGTGGGGTGCAGGTGCTGTCCTGCTCAGCTGTGGGGTGCAGGTGCTGTCCTGGTGAGCTGTGGGGTGCAGGTACTGTCCTGCTGATCTGTGGGGTGCAGCTGTTGTCCTGGTGAGCTGTGGGGTGCAGGTGCTGTCCTGGTGAGGTGTGGGATGCAGGTGCTGTCCTGGTGAGGTGTGGGGTACAGCTATTGTCCTGGTGAGCTGTGGGGTGCAGGTGCTGTCCTGGTGAGCTGTGAGGTGCAGGTGCTGTCCTGGTGAGCTGTGGGGTGCAGGTGCTGTCCTGGTGAGATGGGTGCAGCTGCTGTGCACAGGGGGGCGAAGCTGCCACAGCGGGGGGGCTGCACCTTCCGGGGCCACTGGAAAGGCTCCGAGCACGCTGACAGAGCAAGGGAAAAGTCCTGGAACCACACGTGCAAACTCACGTGGGAAGGATTCTCCAGACACAGGCCAGCTCCCAAAACACCGGGTGGAGCATCTCAATACCATGTGAAACCTGAATAAACACTTAGGCCCAGAAGGGTTTTTCGTCATGACCTCAGAGTTATCTGTTTTCCACATGCAGCTGCTCCCTCAGCCCTGAGACAGCCTGGTCGAGTCTGGACACATTTCTAATGGAGTCCCAGGGCCTGCAGGATGGCACGGCGCTGAGGACATCCCCAGGGCCTGCAGGATGGCACCAGGCAGCAGAGGGACGCGTGGGGACCCTGAGGAGGAACCTGGAGACTCTGAAAGGTCACCGAGGCAGAGGAGCTGCTGGCGGAGCAGCAGCATGAGCTCCTCCGGTCCCGAGTGATCCTTCGCAGTCACCTCAGGACCATGGGGTGATGCCTGGGACTTGCCATTTAGGACTTAAACTTCAGCACCTTCCTCACTCCCCACCGTCCAGAGGCTGAAATGCGGATCCGCTCCATGGACGACTATTTGATAAAACCACCTCAGCCCAATGTTTCCATTACCTTAGGAACGAAGGAAGCATCCCCAAACCAGAGCGCTCAGCAGTATTTACTCAGATCAGTCAAGGTTTGTCTCTAAAAGTAATGGCGGGGGCAGGAGGCGGGGATAGGTGTCAAGAGGAAGAAAAATACAGTTGAAACACTAATTGAACAGCATCAAGGACCAAGATGCATGTCTGGCATTCCCAAGCTAAATGGGATCTATTTCACGGTGTCTTCATCTTTTGAATGCGCACTCAGTGAGGCCATGAGTAAAAATGACCTTTGGTTGTTTAAGCTGCTGGCAGATGGGGAGAAGGTAGGTGTCATGTGTGTGTGCACATGTGTGTGCATGTGCATACATGTGTACATGTTTGTGTGCAGCGGGGGGGGGGGCACACATGGCCAAAGGCTGAAACCCTTGGAACGGCAGTGTGGTACTTTATAAGTCATATAACTTGATGCCATACACAGACGCTCCCTTAGTTAACCCTGGGCTGGATCCTTTTTTGCCAAATTTGACTTTAGAAGGAGGATCCCTTGATGAGGTCAGGAGTGGAGAAGACTCCCCACGCGCATCACAGAAGGCACACCGTGCCCTTCACTCCAGTTCCGTGAGATCCTTCCTACAAACGTCTCCCTCCATGCAACCCACACCAAGTGGCAGTTTCGAAAGGGACTCTCAGCTAGGAAGCTCCGGTTCCCCTGCGGTGGGAAAGTGGAGTTCACAGATGCTCCTTGGCAGGATGCTCAGCCGTGGCCCGGTCACCCTGTGGTCTCCAGCGTCTGAGCTGCGTGCCTGTCCCCGCCCACAGCTATCCAGTGCACTCGCACCAGTACTTTCACAGGAAGATTCTCTACTTTAGAAGAGTGGAAAAACATCTTTAACACGAGCCCCAAAACAGGGGTGAGCCCACCTCAGGTGGCTGTCCTCCTAATCCGGCGCCTTCCTGCCTCCCCACTGTCAGCGCTCTGGGCAGGGATGGGCCACCCAGTGAGTCAGAGCGGCTGCTGGGGTTGCTCATTACCCACAGGACCTCAGGGCGTCTGAGGGAGAAGCGGTGCCGACAGTTTGCCCTCCTTCCTCTCACGTTGCTGGTGGGTCCTGAGTGTCTCCCGGACTCTCAGCATCTGAGTGACGGAGGCAGGTGTGAGGCTCACAGGTGGGGAGACGCTTGAGAAGGATGAACAGCTGATGGAAAAGGGTGGAGAGGAAAGTGGTCTCTTTCCCAACCTGGGGCCATGGGGATACTGTTTAGATAACTTCTGATCAGGTAAAACATGGGCATCAGGGAGCACGAGGCAGTGGCTGGGAAGCTGTGCTCTGCGGGAGGAGGGCTCGAAGGAGCTTCAATGTGTGCCCAGGTCTGCACCCAGAGGGTGTGGTGCTGGTGCCTGTTATGGGGCTACTGTGTGCGATGGGACAGTTGTGTGTAATGGGGGTAGTGCATGTTATGGGGGTAGTGTGTGTTATGGGGGTGATTGCATGTTATGGGGGTAGTGTGTGTTATGGGGTGATTGCATGTTATGGGGGTAGTGCGTGTTATGGGGGTAGTGCATGTTATGGGGGGCTAGCTAGTGAAGTGATGGGGGAGCTCATTCTACAGCCACTCACACCCTTGTTGTCAGCACGCCTGTTGCACAACCTTCAGTGGAGTCCTCCCGGCCAGCCAGTGCCCTCCAATGCCCAGTGTGTTGGGAAGCATCAGTGGAAAGAGCAGTCCTGGGGGGTGCCCCGCATGTAAACATCTAAGCCACGATCAGTTTAGATCAGTTCCAGGCAGGTGAATATCAGTCTCTTAGGAATCTTGCAAGGGCCTTAAACAATATTTCAATTTCTTTACAGTTGGTGGTCTCCCAGCTATTCATAAAGAGACACACTCCTTGTATAGTCACCTGCCCTGAAAACGGTAATTTACTCAGAAAGCACGAGTCCTGTGCCCACTTGATTTTCAATTCAGAGCAAAGCAAACGAGGTATGGCGAGATCTCCCGTCTCCCCTCCCAGCACAGCAACGCCTTGTCTCCACCCCGCCAGTGACCAGCAGGATTCGAACCCGTGGCACAAAGTCAGCAGAAGTGAATTTACAGCCTGAGGTCCCAGCAGTAGCCTAGTCTGAGAAGAAATCTGAAACATAAAGACTCTAGAAGACAAAGAACAAATCACATGCAAATACCAGGTGTGTGTGGGTGGAGTCTCATGGATTTAAGATCACGTATTTGCCCCATTTCCACTCAGGGAGTTGCCCAAGCATTCAGTGCGTGGAACAGCCATCGACACACAGCTCCCCCGTCTCTGAGGCAGTGAGTGCAGGCTGCCGGCCTTCCGTGGATGCTGCTGGCTGGTGGCCAGGCCCCGCTGCCCGTGAGGGTTAGCAGCCACAGCCGGGCTGCGGCGGGGGAGGCGTCTCCTTGAGCCTCGCGCTCTGCTTCGCGGCGGTGGCGGCCTGATCAGTGTCTAGACTCTCTGACATTTTGTCGCAGATGACGTCCACCAGGCGCTCGAATGTCTGCTTGACGTTAATGTTGTCCTTGGCACTTGTTTCAAAAAACTCAAACCCTGCAAGAAACACAGGAAGCAGAGCCTGGTCATTCTGTCCTTCTGCCAGAATGGAACAGACGTGGGTGTGGTTAGAACGGTGACGGTAGGACAGGGGGCGGGGGCCTGGGGTGGGGGGAACGTGCACTGTCGTTTCCACAAACCCTGGGCTCGGTGATGCTCAGGCACTTTTTCTCTATGATTCACCTGTGCTCCCAGCGAGGCTGCACAGCCTGAAGGAGCCCTCGGCCAGGTCAGGAGCCGACACTCAGGATCCTCGACACGGAATTTGTCTCTCCTTCCTTTCCCAACCCTGGCCACCGTGGAACCTGGTGAAATCTTTTCTAGGACTGATGTTATTTGGCATTTTCTTCTTTCCCCATTTTGTATTCTATCAAAATAATTAATTTTCATAGTTTTCCATTCTCGAAGCTTACATTTCCCGTGCAGAGTCTGCTGCACCAACTTGGTCCCGCTCTCAGTCTGTGTCCCCAATGGAGGGTTGGAGGGGGGGTTTGGTGAGTGTCCAGGATCAGAACGGCCACCAGGGGGCGCTACCGTGTCACTGAGTTCCCCGGAGCTGCTGTGCCTTCTGCAGGAAATGCTTGAATGGGATTAGCCTACCAGCCCTCCAGGGCTTTGCCCAGCTTGTGTCCATGGCAATGTTCCCACAGCTCTGCCATCTATCGGCAGCAATGTTCTCACAACATCTAGGGAAGGACCCTGAGAAATTTCAAATGAGCGGCTAGAACGTCAAGTATAAAAACGCAGGGACAGTTTCACACTTCGGACGTGTGGTGGCACCTGGGCCCAGGCGGCTCGGCATGCTGCTCCGGACACTAATCTCTCCCCCTCCCCCCACCGGGCGTGCCAATCAGTGGCCATGGATTGCTCTGGTCATTTGGGGACACTGGTTTAGGGTGCACTGGGTTGAACACAGAAATACTTTCCTCATCTAGTCTGCATTTTACACCCTATAAATCCTCTGTTACATCTGGCCCCATCTCAGAGGAGCCACGGGTTCAGAATGATTAAATCCGTGATTTCACCCCAGCTCCTGGGGCCAAGGGCAAAGAAGGGACTAACATTTTGCATCCATGTCAAAATCCCTCTGGCGCCTCAGAGTCCCTCACTTATTCAATAGCCCTGAAGGGTAGAGAGCAACACCATTCTCATGTGTGAGGATGTCTAACTTGGTGATAATATGTATAGTCAGATGGCTCATCTGAGCTTGAACCACACTGGCTACTCTGTGTCCACTGAAGTCTAAGTGACTAGTGGCAGGACTTGAGCTGAAGGACCTCGAGTAGAGCCAGGTCTGTGAGACGGGCGGTCACTTCAAACCCTCTTTGGCTGGTGCTCCTCTTACATTCTGCACTTCTTTACAGAAAGCGTGGCGAGTGATCTCCTACGTCTGTGCAGCCCACAGGCCCGGATGGTTCGCTGTCAGGTTTGGATTTCGAAGGGCAGTGTGGGCCCGAGAACCACCCCTGGTGGGGAGATGGCAGGTGGACTGGCCTTCGTGGGGGTTCCCAGTGCTCAGGGGCTGCTTCCTGTCACAGATGCCAGGACCCACTCAGGAAGCCAGAGCCCTTGCCTGAGACATTGGAGACAACGATCTCTCAGTTCAGCACACGGTCTCAGCTGCTGGTTCAAGCCTCTCGTCTCTCTGCCCACATGTCCTTTCTTATCAGCATGACTCCGGAGGCACTGACCCCGGTGGCATCCGAAGGATTTGGCCATCAGGACAGCCCGTCCCCACAGTCTGAGTCCGATGTGACTGCTTTTCTCTGCTGCAGGTGCACACTTGGAGGTCAATAGAAGGGGCCTTGGCCCACCAGGCAGAGTGCTCTCGTGCCCTGACCTAATCTAACCTGGAACCCAGGTGGTGAGAGGAGGTGTCCCAGGTGGAGGACGCCCAGGTAGAGAACGCCATACGGTAACAACCCTGCATGTATCCAGCCTGGCTGGGGGGTCGCCCCATGACACGGTCAGAAGGCTGGATTATCAGGCCTGTGCTGTTCGAGGGTCAACTGTAAAAAGTTCTGAAAAGCAGGCTCCCTCTCACTAACCAGAGATGCTACTTGTCATAAAATTAGGTATTCGCGATAACAATCAGCATCACTGTTGTGTCAGCATGTAGTTGGATTCAGGGCCAATGTGTGTGTAACTACAATAGCTCCTCCTCCAGGTGAAATCTGTGCCTTCAGTCAATCCCCGTATCAGGCCACTCACACCCACACCCGTGTGCCCAGGTGCTCCAGCCCCTGCACTAAACCAGAGCCACAGATTCAGACACATCCACCTCTGCTCTTAAGTCATGTTAGGGATGTTACCTCCCAGTCAAATGGCCTTGTTCTTGGAAACCTTTACCTTCCCATCCATATACACCAGCATCACTGGGAAACCAGCACTTCAGTCAATGATGTTCAGGAAACAGAGACTTTTTCATAAAACTTTGAAGAGCCCAGCCGGTGTGGCTCAGCTGGTTGAGTGTGAACCTGGGCACTAGGATGTGGCTGGTTCTGTTCCTGGCTACATGCTCGGGTTTTGGGCTCAATCCCCAGTAGGGGCCGTGCAGGAGACAGCCAATCAATGTTTCTCTCATCAATGTTTCTATCTCTCTCTCCCACTCCCTTCCTCTGTCTCTAAAAGTTAATAAAAACATTTGTAAAATCCATTGCATTTCTATACACCAATAATGAACTATCAGAAAGATAAATTAAGAAAACAATCCTACTTACTGTGGCATGAAGAAGAATAAACTACCTAGGAATAAATTTAACCAGGAGGTGAAAGACCTGTACACTGAAAACTGTAAGACAAAGCAATTAAAGAAGATATAAATAAATGGAAAGAGATGTTGTGCTCATGGATTAGAAGAATTAAAATGTCTATACTACTACTATCCAAAGCAATCTACAGATTTAATGCAATTCCTATTTTAAAAATCCAATGGCATTGTTCACAAAAATATAACAAATGATCCTAAAATTTGTATAGAACCACAAAAATACCCTGAATCGCCAAAGCAACCCTAAGCAAGAACAAAGCTGGAAGCATCACACTCCACGAATTCACACTATTTTACAAAGTTACAGTCATCAAAATAGCATGATATTGGCATAAGAACAGGTACTAGCACATAATCAATGAAACAAAATAGAGAACCCAAAAATTAACCTCTTCATACACGGTCCATTAATGTATGCCAAAGGGGTCAGGAACCCAAGGACACTTCCTCCATAAGTGATGTTGGGTCAATTGGACAGCCATTACAAAGAATGGGACTGGATGCTACCTCAGCCACGAAGGAATGAGCTCCACATGGATGACACGCCTGTGAGACCCAGACCATGACACGCCTGGAGGACACGGGGTAAGCTCCTTGACACTGGCCTTGAAGATGATTGGATTTGATACTAGAATGGAACGCAAAAAGCAAGAACAAAACCAACAAAATCTAAACAGTAATAACAACAAAACAAGTGGGACCACATCAAACTAAAAAGCTCCTGCATAGCAAGAGAACTAATAAAATGAAAAAGCAATCTACTGAATGGAGGCAAATATTTCCAAATATATCTGATAGGTGTTTAATATTCAAAACAGGTAAAGAGCTCATACGACTCAACAGCAAAAAAGCCAATTAAAAATGGACAGGGGGTCTGAACAGACATGTTTCCAAAGAGGACGCACAGTAGGTCCAGGAAAGATGCTCAACACCACTGGTCGCAGGGAAATGCAGTCAAACCCCAGGAGATGCTGCCTCACGGTCGGGTCGGGCAGTGAGCACCACGTCACGGACGAGGAGGAAGAGTCGCGAGGATGTGGGAGAAGGGAGGCCAGTGCAGAGCCTGTTTCTCATGGACTAAGAACGGGGCCCTGTACTGGGTCACAGTCGGGAGGCCCCGTTGGCTTCTGTGAGGGGCTTGCATCCTCATGATGCCCGAGTGTGGGGGGACCCACTCGCCCTGAAGAGTGTGCGGGTTCCCATGGCCGGGCTGACCGTCTCCCCCAGCCCATCACCCCACACAGCTGGCCTCGGGGACTGCCAGCTCCCCTCCTCGTCCGGTGCCACTTACCAAGCTGTTCTCCCAATCGCCGGCCCCTCTCCACCGAGACCACACGCTCGTCCTCCATGTCACACTTGTTCCCCACCAGGATCACCTGCGCATTATCCCAAGAGTAGGTTTTGATCTGAGTTGACCTAAAGAAAAAGAACAAGCAAAAAAGTGATCAGAAGAAAGTGAACAGCACAAAACGAAGGAGGGGAAATATATCCCACACGTGCTGATAACAGTCAAAAAGGCCCAAATTTGGAATTAGTCCAGTAACATGTCACCCATCAGCACTCATCAGGGATAACCAGTCAAAAATGAAAGGACCAGCCCGGCCAGCGTGGCTCTGTGGTTGAGCATTGACCTATGAACCAGGAGGTCAGGGTTCGATTCCCAGTCAGGGCACATGCCCAGGTTGCGGGTTCGATCCCCAGTGTGGGGCATGCAGGAGGCAGCCGATCCATGATTCTCTCTCATCACTGATGTTTCTATTTCTCTCACTCCCTTCCTCTCTGAAATCAATAAAAATAGGTGTTTTTAAAAATGAAAGGACCAAAGATGCTGTGTGAAGGATTCTTCTGCATTTTATGAGCTGATATCACCACTATTCCTTCCTTTTCCCGCACCCACCTTCACAGCGGGAGTGCCCACTGGCCCAATGTGCCCAGACAGCCTCTGTTTTAGGAGAAAAAGTCCCATTTTCTGAGAAACCACTCAGTTCCAGGAAATCCATCACACAGAAGCCTAATTTCCCTTGTTACCGTGACGACTGAACAACCTATCAACTGGGCTAGGAATGGGGAGGTAATGGTAATTTTTAAAATGAATTATAAGAACTAGTAGGCATTTCTCAGAGAAAAATGCCAGGTTGATCAATATCAAAATCATAGTACAATGGGCTGGTGCTTTAATTTACTATAAACAGGGAAACCTAGAATTCAGAATAAATTTCCATGTGACCAACTCTATCTTTTAACTTAGATAATAATTACAACAGGCAATATTTGCAGGTGCTATTCTAACCAGTTTGTATTTGTTACGTTAATTAATCCTTAGAGTAACGCAGGGGGAGACTGTTCCACCCCCGATTCACACCCGAGGAAGAGGCCTGGGTGGGTGAACCATTGTCCGCACCACTCAGGTGAGAGGCAGATCTGGAAACAGACGGGCAGTCGCAGCCTCAGACACCCGCCGCCACGCCGCTTGTTACAGGTGGGCAGGGGTCCTTCAGAGCCTCAGGCATCCCCGGGAAGCGACAGGAGCAGGTCTCCAATCTCCCTTTGTAAGGGGGCGACCTTGCCAGGAACAGGCTCCAGTGGGAGATGGACCTCGCACTGAGTGGTCAGGAGAGAGGGGACACGTCGAAAAGCAAAATACCTGACGCAAGTTCACAGGAAAAGATCTGCAAAGTGTGAAGAAGGCAAGCTTGGGTGTGTCCTTACCAGCAAGTTCCGGATCCTTCTGGATTATTAAATGGAAAATAGCGATGAGCTCCCTCAACTTGCAAAGAGAAGAAAAGCAAACCGCTCCAGCCACGGAGGGAGGTGCCCCAGAAGGATGTGCGAGGGGCGGGCAGGGTTGACTCAGGGCTTCCGGGCCCAGCGCAGCGTTCAGATGAGATGGACCGTCCAGTGAAGGTGATCTTGGCTCCACCTCAGAGGGGCACCAGGTTTTCTCAGAAAAATCCGGGGACGTGAGCTTCCTAATTCTGGTGCCTGAGTGAACGTGCCCCTTTAATGACAGCGAGACGCAGCGCAAGCCCATCCACCAGGAGCAGAGGCAGCGTTCTAAACGGTGCTTTCCTCTCGCTCTGCTGTAAGGATCCAGGGAAACGGTGGATTCCGGTGAACTACGGTGTGAAATAGATCCTGCACACGGGGAGGCCTCAACTTGCAAGTGCTCACATTGTGTTATACAGAAACTCCACGGTTCCTTCCAGGAGCTCAAACGGAAACGGGTGCCTCGGGGATGCTTAAGTTGCCCCCCTAAGTTGCCCCCCTGCTCCCACGGGTCTTCGGAGCCACAGCCTGGCCTGGTGCAGGGAGGCCTGGGTATCCCCGAGTTCCCAGAGAAGGTTCTCCTTGGGCCACAGCAGGGGCCACCGCCAAGGGGGGCAGTCGCCCTGCGTGAGGAGGGGTGGCTGAGGTCAGGGACAGGCTTTCCGGGCTGGAGGACCAGTGCTTGTGCTCATGGATTAGAAGAATCAGCCTCCTCTGACCTCGGAAACCCACCCCGTGCCCGTGATGTCAACACCTCACCAGGTTCGTGGGGTGCTCACTTCTGCCACGAGACCTTCAGCGCCTCGGGGTCCAGGCTCCTGGGAGGACTGCCCAGCGTGCACACGTTCCCCTCCCTCACCCCCGGGAAGGGGGTGAAGATGTGCTCGGCCCGTGAGGAAGAAAACCAACGCGCAGCGACAGGACCTCAGCCTGTTCCTCAGCCTCGGGCCTCACCAGTGAGGCTCCCACCAACCGGGCTCAGGAGGTCACCCCGACTTCCTGACTGGCAAGCATCTCTTCACAGAGTCTCAGTCCCAGGTGAGGCCATTCTTCCTCCCAAACCCAGCTCAACGCATCCTGATCCCCATCATCTAAACAATGATGCGCTTTTCCACTCGAGAAGCTCAAATGCTGTCTCCCGTTCTTATCGTGAGACTGAAGTCCTCCCCGGGGAAATCTCTGCCTGGAGTGGACAGGGTGCCTGCTGGGATGGGAGCGAGTCCTCCTCGCCTGCATGTTTCCACGTGTTCACTGTTTGGATCATTCCCTGTATTTCGTACAACGAGCCTGCATGGGGGAGGCTTTCATTGCCCATCAGGGACCACCTCATTTCTTTGTTGGGCACGGACACACGTGCACAGAAGGTGGCTGCCACCACTTAATGTGCGTGTGAAATGATGATTTATCTCCCAGTCACTGCGGCAGCTCCTTTGGGATTTACTTTAAACTCAGTGAGATTAATGGGATCAGAAGAAAGGTGCTGGTCACCATAGTTACTCAGCAAATGGCAATTAAGGCTGACCCTACTAGGTCCGCTCACAGTCATTAAAAATCTGTTGTCATTTAGCGAAACACAAAACCAAAACAACGCCCTCCAAGTTTACATATTTTCTACGTTTGCGTGTTTTTTCTTTCTCTCTAAACATATAAATTCACACACACACACACACACACACACACACACACACACACACACAGGATTTTTGTTGGGCTGGGTTTGTTTCACATCTCGAGGCAGCAGGGCAGGAGTTTTCATATTGGACGCGGAGATGACGGCCCTCGGCACAGGACGCAATGACGGAAGTCCATTCCTCCTCCCGTGCTGGGTGCAGTCACTCCCGGGAGCCCAGCCTGTGCCCGAGCGCGTCCAGCTGCTCACGAGGCCCAGCCCAGTGCCCACGTGGGCTTTGTGGCCAAGAACTGCTGGCCTCTGCGCCTCCAATGGGACCGCGTGCGGGACATCAGGCACCGGGGAGCTGCCCTCCCGGCCCCGCGCAGGGAACAGGCCTCCTGGGCCGGCCCGTCCTGGGAGCTCGCCGTCCGCACGCCCCCCTCCCTCTCTCTCCAGCACCTCGCTGCTCACTGCTCCGCGGACTCCAGATTCCTGAGGGACTGTCCCAGCCTCCTGCTGCTCCCCACACAGAACTGGCCCCTCAAGTTACGTTTTCAGTCATCCAATCAGTTACTTATTCCCTGTTTCTTAGCCCTTAGAGAGCTCTGAACGGTGCCTCCCACTCAGAACATCCCCTCAGAGCCTCCGGGACCTGATCCCAGGAGTGGAAACAGTCCCGTGTGGTCTGCCTGTGCCCTGGCTGAGACTCGGCACCTCTGCCCCTTCCAGCGGCACCGCCCGTTCCTCACCCGGAGGAAGGAGCCCGGCCCCAGGAGGCAGCTGGCTGGGCGGCAGGTCCTGTCCTTGCTGCTGGGCCCAGGCCGTGGGCCCCGAGTCCTGCTGGCCCTGTTACACACGCTGCGTCTCCCCCTGAGCCACGGGATTTCTCAACCAACTGGGGGACGATGTAGCACCAAGATCCGTCCACAGTAAAAGCACACGGGACCGAGCTGTCCGTCTTCACGGGCTGTTGGTGCAGCTGGGTCATAAAGACCAGTCCGCGAAACCTAAACATGCAAAGCGCCAGCAGCTCCGTGAGGTAAGCCTCCCCAGAGGGTTAAGACAGTGGTCGGCAAACCGCGGCTTGCGAGCCACATGCGGCTCTTTGGCCCCTTGAGTGTGGCTCTTCCACAAAATACCACGGCCTGGGCGAGTCCATTTTGAAGAAGTGGCGTTAGAAGTTTAAGTTTAAAAAATTTGGCTCTCACAAGAAATTTCAATCGTTGTACCATTGATATTTAGCTCTGTTGACTAATGAGTTTGCCGACGACTGGGTTAAGATGAATACGTGAGAGTCCACTTCGGTCCGACGAGACTAGAACAGCCAGGTTAGAGCTCTCGTCGCCCCGAGCTGGTCTCGTCAGGACCCCCGGGCGATGGTTCCAGTCCTGGTGCCGGGCCCAGGGCAGCGATTCGGACGTCAGGCGCTGCTGGGGTCCCACAGTGGAGACCTCCGCCTGGACCCGTCCAGGACAGGCCTCCATGTTCAGACGCCAGGCACACAGACCTCCACGCTGCGCACAGCCACCTGGTCCGCAGCAATCTCTCGCTCCTTAGAGACAGTCAGGTGAGGCGAGCAGATGGGGGAGGGGGTCCCCCAGGTGCCAGTCTGCGTGGGGCTTGCCGCACGCTGAGGCGAGGGCCCTGTTGGGGTGTGAGGCCTAGCAGCCCCACCACCCCGGCCTGGCCGCCTCCTGCCCCTCAGACGACTCCGCCACCATCCAGCCCTTCCTGCCTTTCTCCTCCCTCCCGGGGCCCTGACTCCATTGGTTTCCAATTGAGGTAACTTTTTTAAAGACAACCTTTCCTTCTGGCTTAAGGAAATTTTCCCTAAAATAAACTGTTTTATCCAGCTACATACATTAAGTCAGTGTTGGAACTTTTCAAATCATAAGCTGATGGGCTGTAAAATTCTGTGCTCTAGCAATTTAGAAAGGACTCAGCTCTGGATATAAACTGTGAATACAAAGATTTACATAAATTACCATATTAATATACGTTTTTAAAGTTATCAGTTTATGAAGTACGGAAAGATAAGAAAATAATTTTAATTTCAGCAGAGTGTCCATTTTTCACGTTGCTTAATTATTTGATACGCAATCAGGAGTGCTGGGCTATCCTTCACTCCTGAACGCCAGGTCACAAATCTATCAAAGATGCCACGTTCAGGACAAGCCCGGAGCGACCCAGAGGATGCAGGCTGAGGGTAGGCGTTGGATGAGAGGTGGGGTTAGGGATGGAACCGGAGATAGAAATATTTGCTGTTCTACGACTTGCTCATAAAAAGGAGTGTTCTGACATTTTGACATCTGCATCTGAAGGGCTGTATCTCCAGGACCCTGTCACACTGGCCTCATCTCTACGTTTCACTTCAGGGGCAAGGAAACTGATTTGAATATGTGGGAAGCCAACAGGTGTTGTCACGGCGGGCGTGGCCGTGGCGGGTGAGCACCACTCCGGTCAGCCTTTAGGAACGTTTTCTACAAAGTGCTCTTCCACAAGAAATACAATACTATACTATACTATGTTATTCGAAACTCTACTTATACTCAATGCATCACTTTTAGCTTCTAGTTTTCTGTGTTCTGTAATGTGCATTATAGATTGGCACAATAGTGTGTGCTCGTTATTTATAAGTAAATAAAGGAATGCTTTATAATAAAGAATCTGGTCAGTCTTCATCCCCAGTTCCCAGCAGGTAACCACTAACGCCAAAGTGACTGGAGTGTCTGTTATTCATGATGGCTCTCTAAAGCACACCTGGTGGCTTATGCTAATGAGATGACCCACCTGATGGTTTATGCTAATGAGATGACCCACCTGATGGTTTATGCTAATGAGATGACCCACCTGATGGTTTATGCTAATGAAATCGGAATTGGGGAGGGGTGGTCATGCCAGGAAGACCAACCATGTGACCAGACGGTTGGCACTCTGAGTCCCATGACCCCAGGCTGCCTTCTCAGGAGGAGGTCAGCCTGGGGCAATGGTGCAACCAGTCACCTTCCGTAGTGAAGCCCCGTGAAGGTTGGGCATCAGACCTGGGGGAACCCCCTGGTTGGCAACGTCTCCCTGAGGACCACCGGGCCCCCACCCGGATCCTCCCGATCTCGCCGTCGCCATCGCTCCCTTTGGCTAGTTCTGAGTTGTATCCTTTTGTTATAATAAAACAAACCACAATGATAAGGACAGCACTTTCCTGAATTCTGTAGGTCATCCTCGTGATGATCAAATCTAAAGTGTTCATGGGAAGCTCTGAAGTTATAGCCAGGGGTCAGGAGTGAGGAGGCCCTGGGACTCCCCATGTATAGCTAGTGTCTGAAGTGAGGGGTCAGGCCAGCCCTTGGAGGACCGTGCCTTTCGCCTCCGCTGGCTCTAGGCAGTCGCGTACTTTGTGACTACTCACGTCTTGTGGTTGCTATGAGGACTGAAAACGTGTGGGAACCACCAAGCTAACCACTCAGGCCCTGCGACCTCTCTTCCCTCACTGGCACCCCCTGGTGGTTTCTTTGGGAAGGAAAAGTATCCTAAAAATCTGTGATATTTATAGATCAAAATTAGGTCATAGGGCACAATACACTAAGAGGGAGCAGCGGGGACCGTGGCACTTGTGGGGCTGCGTGGAGTGTGTGACTCGTGCTCCAGGTTTGGAAACGGTGGTACAGGAAGGGACAGCCAAGTGGCACCAGTGAAGTTTTGTCTGAATCTAACAGAGTCCCACGCCGTGCGCCATGACCATCTTCTCTGGCGACAAGAGAGGACCCGCCTGTGACAAATGTGCTATTTTCTAATTTCCTCTTTTGAATAGTTCCCTTTAATGTCTATTTATTTACGTGGGAGGGTGTGCAGGGTGTGGTTTACGACTGGACACTGGATAATTACCTTAACGAACGGAACTGCAAAGGTGCTGTTCCACCCGCGGGGAAGGAACCACGGGGCTCGGAGCCCCACCAGGGCCAGGACCCCACGCTGGGCGGGCGGCGTCTGGTGAGAAACACGAGAGCAGGCTGGGACTGCACCGCGTAGACCTGTGACGCGGCCTCTCTGCTCACTTCCCAGGGCGGCTGCAGAGTGCACCCCCGCGCTGCCCTGCCCGGGTGTGAGAAGGTGGCCCAGCATCTGTGCCGGGACTGACCGCGCTCACTGCGGGGCAGCAGCCTGGACGGAGATCCCATGGACAACGACCTGAACGCGCCCGTGAGGGTCCAGGCAGCCACAATCGAGGGCCCATTTCAAAGCCCAGGCTGTTCTCTAAACTGGATCCTCCTTCCCACAGGCTCGCCTGATGCAACGGCACCACCAAGCCACAGGGAGCCAGCGGAGCACCCAGGGCTTGAGAACGCGCTCTCTTCACAGGGAGTATCAGCACTGCCCCTCAAGACCGATCCCCCCAAAGACAGGCAGCTAACTTAACAGGGAAGAAGGTCTGTTAAAACGGAGACACCCCGAGGGAGTCCCGGGAGAAAATGCCGGTATTTGCAATAAATACTGTGACACAAAACCACACAGACAAAGTCTGTTTCAGAGAGTGGGTGACGCAGAACGAGCAGCAACATATGTAAGAAATGCTTTCATCCGAGAGTCCAGGTCTGCCTCTGACCTTCACGTTCCCCCACGGACTCACAAGGGCGGGCAGAGCCACGGGACGCACTTCCCGCCCTTGCTTCCTGCCTTCAGAGCTCAGCCGGGCAGGAGGCTCCCGCCCTCGGCTCCCCCTTGGACAGCCTGCATGCTAACCCTAACGCCCACTTCACACGTCTCCACACCAAGAGCTAGCTTCTAGTCATCCCCCCGCCCCCCAGAAAAGTCTCCGCGCCTGGGCTCACACGGGGAGAGACCGTGCAGGGCACGCCATGTGCTTCGGCTCTTATTTCCGTTTCTGAAAGGAGCCACGTGTCTTCTCAGCACAAAGGCGAGCGCAGGTTGGCTGTCTGTACAGGGAGCGTGTCCCAACACCCGTCAGAGCAGCCGGCAAGGCTCAGCGGTAGAAACTAGAAAACAGCACCCCGACACCAAGAGGTCGCGGGGCAATTCCTGGTCGGGGCAAAGCCGGGGTTTCGGGCTCTATCCCGCTGGAGGCTGTGCAGGAGGCAGCCAATCAATGTTTCTCTCTCACCAATGTTTCTGTCTCTCTCCCTCTCCCTTAAAAAAAGAAAAAAGAAAAAAAGAAATGTCACCGCTCAGATCCGGGGACAGGAGAGACTCCCCGATGCTCAGGTGGGAGGGGGAACTTGGGGTCACCCCGTCACTGCCCCTCGGAACTGCAGCAGACCCAGATGGGGAGCTGAGAGGACCTTTGACCTTGACCGAGGTCAGGAAACAGTGAGCAAATGCCCACCCCTCTCAGCGGCCCTTAGGCTGAAGGCCTTTCATGTCTGACGGAGGTCTCCTGCATTTCAGTGTGTTATTTACTCTGGGAGAAAAAGGGGAGAAAAGCTGAAGGTGCGCATGTTTGAAGGTGAAGTTCTTCCTAGTTAAGGTGCCCTGAACGGCACAGAGTGGGTTATTAAAACGGCGGGAAGATGGGTCAGACTTCTACCCTTGGTCTGGTGGTTTCTAAAAAACATCAACCTGCCCACCAGGTTTCCTGCCTTAAAACAGCCCTCCTATCGACAGCTCTGCATCGTGCCATCAAGCGCGGCCTGTAGGTGGCTAAGGTGGGCATCAGCCAGCGGCAGTCCGGGCAAATGCAGCCACGGTGGCCTCGCTCTTAGGACGGGAGCTCGGGAGCGCGACCAGCAGGGCTGAAGCAGGTGGAAATGCCCTCGGTGTGGGAGACCCCGAGTCCTAGCGGGGGAGACGCTGAGCCCCAGTGGGGAGACTCCGAGTCCCAGTGGGCGAGAGGCACCTCTGATTGGAGACTCAAGGCGCTGACCCCGGCCTGGCCCACTCGTGTTAATGAACTCAGGGACCTCCTGATGCCCCGAAGCTGGACCTAAACTGGCTCTTCCGCAGAGAATCCGCCCGTCAGCCCTGAGGGCTGGACTCAGGGGCGGGCCACCAGCTGCCCAGTCCTCCCCGGAGCTGGCGACCAGGCAGGGCCATCCTATGCGGAGCCCCGTGCGCACCACGCAGCCACACAGGGTTTCAGACGTGCAATGCGGCTGGGTCAGAACAGGCTCTGGGTTACCTTTCCCTTCGTCCCAGACCTCTGAAACGTTTAAATTTAAAAAAAACCTGCATCAACGTGGGCACGCGGCGCCCGGCAGTAGCGAGCTGCCGTGTGGGGTCCCTCCCCCGGAAGGCCACGGGCCCGGCCGTTCCAATACAGCTTTGCTCGCAAAGCCAGTGGGGCCGGTCTGGGCGCCCAGGCCCGCGAGGCCGAGGTTCAGGCCCCAGCCCCCACGGCAGACAGTGACCGCCCGCCATGCGCTGTTTTAGAATCACAGTGATGGGCCCGGCCCCACAGAGCCAGGGGGACAGGACGCCAGGCACTGAGGGACCACGTGTAGGACACCACCATGATCGGTCCTATCGGGCCCTACATGCCACTCGGGACGCTGCTGGCACATGGCTGCCCTAGAGGACACGTGTGAGAACACGCTACCCCGTGGGCAGCCACTGAGGGGGAGCCGCTGAGGAGGTCTCGCTGAGGGGTGCCAGCCACTCACCAGTCCTGCACGGCGTTGAAGGACTCCCCGTTGGTGATGTCATACATCAGGATGAAGCCCATGGCCCCGCGGTAGTAGGCCGTGGTGATGGTCCGGTACCGCTCCTGGCCCGCCGTGTCCTGGAAAGAATGGGACAAGCTCTGAAAACCAGGCCACGCATGTTTTGGAACGTGATGAATGACCCCAACCGGCCCAACGGGGTCTAGCTATAGCAGCCACGCATAGCTGCTATCTGCCTCGGTCATGTCTTTCTGAGTCATTTTCATGGGTTAGGTCTGCAAATTATGAAAACTGTTTTTTGGCAAAGATCCAGCTCAAAGCACCTTCTACTAGTTCACTCCCACTGGCAGCAGCTCATTATAGAAAATGAAATGAAAAGAAAGATCATACACATCCAATTCCGTGGTGTTCCGTGCAGGTTAAGACAGAAGGTTGTGTTAGCTCAGCCTTGGGCAAACTACTGCCCGCGGGCCGGATCCGGCTGTTCTATCCGGTTCTCTTGCTCTCCCCTCCGCTCCTTTACTTTGAATTTATATTAGTTCACACAAACACTCCATCCATGCTTTTGTTCCAGTCCTCCGGTCCAGTTTAAGAACCCATTGTGGCCCTCGAGTCAAAAAGTTTGCCCACCCCTGTGTTAGCTTCATCCTGTGTGACTGCCAGTGCGTCACTGTGGGGGCTACGCTTATGGGAAGGTCTCCGCGTGCACAAGCAAGCGCTGGCTCTCGGTTTACTCTGCTGTAAAGTGAGGTTAGACCCCTTCTCTATACGGATGTTGGTCTCAGACAGACCTGGAGCTCCTGCCTGTCCCTCGGTCCTGGGGACCCGCGCCTGCAAGCCCAGCTGCTCCGGAGGGTTAAGGACATGGAGCGTGTGGACCTGGCACACACCCAGTGGGAGGCAGACAGCCTCACAGACGTAGAGCCCAGCCACAGGGGAGATGGCCTGGGAGAGCTGAGTCTGGGCGTCTCCGGAATAGCCTGTGTGGGTCACAGGGACTGTGTCCTGTAGCTCGAGGCACTACTGCCCACTCAGCAGCACACAGGGCCTGGGACGCCGTGGTCCCCTTCAGCCCCAGACGGGCCCGGACTCCCTTCACAGACTGGTGCTTCGAACCCAGTTTGTGCAGAGTGTGATCTTCCCCTGCCAGCAGCCTTCTCCCCTTCTCCTTCATTCTCAGTGTGCACCTCAGTTACCCCAACACTCGACAGGCCTGAAGGGAAAGCTAGTGTGTTGGATGCCCCTCAAACAGGTTCCTTATCATAGAGTGAAGCCAGCTCCTCCTGGTCTCCCTGTGGGGATGGCTCGTCTCTCCCCCTCCCGCTGGACACTACCCCGCCCTGGGCGAGCAGCAAGGTCTCAGGGCTGCTCACGACGTCCCCTGATTGGAGTGGTTCAGTCTGAGTTCAGAGAAGGCAGTGGGACCAGACTGAAGAAATCCGAACACGATTTGGGAGAGCATCAGGTGTGAAACGGTAGCGGACGACCAGCTGAGGGAGTGACTTTCACAGCGCCCGCGAGGCCGTGGTGGACAGGGATCAGGCTGCCCTGGTTAGAGGTGCTCATTCGATAATAGCAGGGAAATAAGGCTCCAAAGGTCAGAGGAACACAGCACGGAACCCAAAAGAGCAAAAAGAAAGCAACCCTTTGTGGAGAGCTTTCAGAACCCACCGAGGGCAGGAAGACAAGCACAGATCCCATCACAGGACACTCGGGCAATTCCTCAGATACAGAAAGACCCTACGAGCACAATGGAGTGATCCAATCAAATGACAAGCTGGAAACACATTCGCACTGTACCCGAGACCAAGGGGAATACCTTCAATGTACTAAGTGGTGCTAGCAATCATTACGGATTAGGTTAAATACTCTAATTTTAAAATGTTTTGTAAACAGGCACATAAATAGCTAATTATTTTATAAAAGAGTTGAATCCCAAGTATAATAATAGAAAGACAGCACTAACTGGTTTGGCTTAGTGGATAGAGCATTGGCCTGCGGACTGAAGGGTCCCAGGTTTGATTCTGGTCAAGGACATGTACCTTGGTTTCGGGCATATCCCCAGTAGGGGGTGTGCAGGAGGCAGCTGATTGATGTTTCTCTCTAATCTATGTTTCAAACTCTCTATCCCTCTCCCTTCCTCTCTGTAAAAAAATCAATAAATTTTTAAAAAAAGAAAGACAATACTGCATAGTTTCACACCTATACAGAAGCTACCTAGCCATTATTTAAACATCTTTTGTACTTTTCTTGGTATCCACACTAATAAAAGAGTAAGATGCAAATTGATCATACCTTCGCAATGCCCACCAACCAATCAGGAGTGAGTATGCAAATTAACCCAACAAAGATGGAAGGTTAATTTGCATACACAGGCACCTAGCAGCGGAGGGCTGGGCGGGATGGCGTTCCGCACCGCCCCAGCCACTCTGGGCCTCTGGGCAGTGTGGGAAGGCGGAAAGGCAGCTCTGGCTGGAGCGAAGGCGGTGCCTGCAGCCAGGGGAAGGAAGGCCCATTCTTGTACAAATCTTCGCGCATCAGGCCTCTAGTTTCATATATTAAACATGAATATCATAAACTGCATGTAATTGGGACAAATACACACATTTATTTGGCAGAAAGAAGCCAATCTTGAACAATTCCCCAAAGACTATGTTTGGGAAATAAGCTGTAGTTGGAGACTGGGTGATATATTTTAGCTCATTAGGGAACAGAGCCCCTCATAACAACTCATTCTGTCTTAAAACTCCCACAGTGACTTGAGTTCAGATTTTCCAGAAAATTATCTATAAATTTCCCTTTTTTCTACTGTTAATTAACTTTAAGTGACTTTCTTCTCCGGGTAAAAGATCCTCTGGCAGCAACTAAGCAGCTTCCTTACAGGCGAGGACCCCCACCCCCTCCCGCCCTCTGCAACCGCGCCCCATCCCATTGGAGAAACAGCCGGAAGCAGAGCTGGGGTGCGGTGCCCTCTCTCCCATCAGACATGTCCTCGTCGGGGCCTAGAGTTGTGCAGGGACGATGATGTCCCCTCTGCCTCCTGACCTCTTCCCCATGGCTCCCCTCAAAGACGTTCATTTTGTTTTGACAGTAAAGAACCAGCCCGGTGTCATCCACACACCAATTCCGCAAGGAGCACGCGGAGGCTTTGCAGGGCAAAACCATGACTGAAATATTACAGGAAACCACAGGCTGAGAGCCATCACGTGTCGCAATGAAACACGGGAGAGAGGACCAACACGGCGTTCAGGACCGAACATCGAAGCTTCTAGAAGCTCTGAAGGCCCAGCAGGGGCAGGACCCTCATTGTGTCTTAAACCCAGAAACACCATCTAACTAACCGGAGTCACTGTCACGGGCAAGCTCTCAGGAGCATGGGAAACACACCGAGCGGGGGACTGAGTGTGAAATGCAGAGAGTTCCCTCCCAGGGCAGGAGAGAGGACGAAGCTGGTAGCAGACACACGCCTGGGCTGGTTTTGGTATTGAAACAACTTCAGGATGACAAGCTCATTAGCTTTCCTCTCCTGAGACATCAAGGAGAGAACGAGGTCAGACAGCGCTTCGCCGCCTCGGCCATTTACCGATGAGGATGGAGGTGATATTAGAAAGAGAACAATTCGCACTGGCAACTGCCCCTCCGTAACCACACGTGGCGTGGTAGGCGAGGTCCCCCCCTGCCTTTGCTGGGAGACGGCTCCAAGCCATGGCGCTGCCGCTCCCTGCCCAGCTGACCCTTTAACGGGGCCACCTGCCCGTTTTCTGTGAACACAGGCTCCTGCAATGGAAACCACCTGGACCTCTCCTGCGGAGAAAACAAGGGACAAAGGAGGACAGAAACACAGCTTTCTCCCAGGACTTGTTTTCGTCTCCCTCTTTAAGAAAATAAGTCTCTTCAGTTGGTTTAAATGTTTTGATTCTCAATCAGGTTCTCAGAAGAAATGTTCGGCTTTAATGACAGGTGTGATTAGCAAACACTTGACTATCTGTCAAGAAAAGGACTGTCAAACGGGAAACATTTGCAGCTTGAAACATAGAAGCTGGGAACATTTCCGTTTGGATTTTGGCATTTTTGTCTTTGTCTTGAATTTATTTCTCTGCCACAACGTGCTTTTTCTTTTAAACTCTGTGCTGCATTTTCCATCCCTGCGGAGGTCCTGCGGAGACAAGAGGCAGTTTAATGCCGAGGAGACCGCTGTCATTGTGAGGTCTGGGCTCTCCTGTAATTGTTTTCTGTCTTGGTGGTTCCTTTCCTCTGTATTGGATTACACGGAAAATGGAAGTAGCCATTAGTAAAGAAACATGACTCAAATAATATCACCACAATCAAAACACGTTTATTGAATGTCCAGACAGAGAAAAGTAGATTAAAGGGCAGACAATCCTGTACACGATGAAGTGGGTGATGTTATAGTTGGAGAAACCAAACAAAACACATTGCTGTTGACTGGTCAACAAAAGTAATGAAAATGCGTTAAAGGACGCAGCATGGACCAAGCCCACAAGGAAGGCCACGGCCTGGAGGCTGAGGAGACGGCAGCACAGACCTACTGCGTCTTCAGCCAGTGACTCCAAATGCACAAGCCCTTGGGCATCAGCATTCAAGCAGCAGTGACCCCTTCACCTGGACTTTGCTACATTTTACCCATAGCAATTCTTCTGAATTATCAAAGAAAGATGAAATTACGCTCAGTATCTTGACTATATAATGACTGATTCATTCATTCATTCATTCATTCATTCAATAAACATTTAGTGAATGCCTATTACTAGTTAGGGACTATGCCAGGTACATGCTAATTTCATTTTATCTATTCTAGATATATTTTTGTATATTTTAAACTTCTACACATAAAAGCATTTCATTAATCAGAATGTCACATTCCCTACATGTCTACGAAAGATGAGGTAACTTGTGAAAACATTATTTCTAAAGAACCAGCGAGTATAGCAATTTAAAATGGCAACTGAGCCCTAACCGGTTTGGCTCAGTGGATAGAGCGTCAGCCTGTGGACTGAAGGGTCCCAGGTTCGATTCCGGTCAAGGGCATGTACCTTGGTCGCGGGCACATACCCAGTAGGGAATGTGCAGGAGGCAGCTGATCGATGTTTCTCTCTCATCGATGTTTCTAACTCTCTATCCTTCTCCCTTTCTCTCTGTAAAAAATTAATAAAATATATTTTAAAAAATCCTATCTAATAAAAGAGTAATATGCAAATTAACCATCACTCTGCTATACCCACCAGCCACGCCCACCAGCCAATCAGGAGTGAGTATGCAAATAAACCCAACCAAGATGGCTACAGCTGCCGAAACCGGTTTGGCTCAGTGGATAGAGCGTCGGCCTGCGGACTGAAAGGTCCCAGGTTCGATTCCGGTCAAGGGCATGTACCTTGGTTGCAGGCAAATCCCCAGTGGGGGTTGTGCAGGAGGCAGCTGATCGATGTTTCTCTCTCATCGATGTTTCTAACTCTCTGTCCCTCTCCCTTCCTCTCTGTAAAATATCAATAAAATATATTAAAAAAAAAAAATAAAAAAAAAATAAAGATGGCTACAGCCACAGAGAGCAGGAGGGAGGCCTTAGTTTCCCTGACAATGGAGGAAGCCAAGCTTTCCGCCTGACCTTGCCGGCCTAGGCCTCCACTAAAGGCTACAAAGTTTCAATGATAGAAGATACATAAACCCAAACAGAAATGGCAGCAGCCACGGAGCTGGAAAGAGCAGGAGGCTAGGGTTGCCCCCAGTGATGGAGGAAGCCAAGCTTTCTATACACCCTGGCCGGCCCAGGCCTCGCTTAAGGCTACAAAGTTTCAATTACAGAAGATACATAAATCCCCCCAAAAAATGGCTGCCGCCACAGAGCAACCAGAAGGCTTGGCTCCGCTCCAGGCTACAAAGTTTCAATTGTAGAAGATAAATAAATCGCAGATACCAGGGACTCCGCTTGGGTCACCAGGGGGCGTGGCCGGCCTGCAAACCACCACAGGCCCCTCGCCCAGGCCGCCCCACACCCCAAGGGAACCCCCACCCTGATCCGGAACACCCTTCAGGGCAAACCAGCTGGCCCCGACCCGTGCACCAGGCCTCTATCCTATCTAATAAAAGAGTAATATGCAGATTGACCATCACTCCAACACACAAGAAGGCTGCCCCCATGTGGTCAAAGATCCTGCCCCCATGTGGACACAAAATGGCCACCACAAGATGGCCAGCAAGGGAGGGCAGTTGGGAGGGACCAGGCCTGCAAGGGAGGGAAGTTATGGGCAATCAGGTCAGCAGGGGAGGACAGTTGGGGGCAACCAGGCTGGCAGGGAGGGCAGTTGGGGGTGACCAGGGCAGTTAGGGGCAATCCGGCCGGCAGGGGAGCAGTTAGGCATCGATCAGGCTGGCAGGGGAGTGGTTAGGGGGTGATCAGGCTGGCAGGCAGAAGCGGTTAGGGGCAATCAGGAAGGCAGGCAGGTGAGCAGTTGGGAGCCAGCAGTCCTGGATTGTGAGAGGGATCGGTGGGATTGGGCCTAAACGGGCAGTCGGACATCCCTCGAGGGTCCCAGATTGGAGAGGGTGCAGGCTGGGCTGAGAGACACCACCCCCCCCCCCTGCACGAATTTCGTGCACCGGGCCTCTAGTATATATATAAAATAAAATGGCAACCGAGACCACACCATCGGCTCAGTGGGGAGCTGTCCATCACAGCCACTGCCAGGGGTTCTGTTAGGAAACTGTGACTGTGACCTCATTTGGGAATAGGGTCTTTGCAGGTGGAGCAAGTTGAGTTCCCATGGAGGAGGGTGGCCCTGATCCTCTGACATAGCCCTTTAAGAAGAGGAAACAGACACAGCCCCACGGGGCACATGATGGCAGAGGCAGAGTCCAAAGGTGCAGCCACAAGCCAGGGACACCAAGGCACAGCTTGACCAAGCCTGGAGCCAGTTCCGCCCGCGCCTGACAGAACCGGCCCTGCCGACACCTTCATAAAGGTTCGTAGCTTCAGAACCACGAGTCAACAAAAGTCTGCAGCTTTAAGGCACCCAGTTGGGACTTCATTACGGCACCCTAGGACCCTAGGACCCCGGTTTGCAATCTTCATGATCAGGGCAAAAGCAATATAAATGTCACATCTTCCCACACACCCACTCACTGCGTAACAGAAGAGAAAATATAGAAAATTAGCAGTAATTTGTGAAGTAGCTTAACATAGTTTCCCGGTGTGAATTCATGTAGTTATGCTAAAATGTATTAATATATTCTGTTTATGTAAAAGAAATTCTGGTCAGAAAAAGGTGAGGTGATATATCTTATTGTCTTAAGACCCTGCCCAGTGTGGCTCAGTTGGCTGAGCATGGTCCCATACAGCCAAAGATTGCCAGTTCAATTCTGGTCAGGCACATGCCCGGGGTGTGGGCTGGATCCTGGCGGGGGGTGGGGGGGGTGGGCAGGAGGCTGCTGATCGGTGTTCTGCTCTAACACTGATGTTTCCCTCTCCCTCTTCCTTCCTCGCTCTCTAAAAATCCATAAAAAATAAAGAGTAGATCTTCCCATCTCAGCACGTATGTGCAGATGTTAGAGCAACACTGTGGCACGTGGCAGAGGGACACGCTGCTCCCTCTGGGTCCCCCGAATCTGCATTTACTTTTCCATTTCCATAAAGAGGCAGGCACAGGGCAGCGTGGACCAGTCTTGAAAAACAGGGAGGGAAACAGGTGCTTAAATATTTTATGCTTTCCTGGTGAACATTTATTTTTGGAATGAAATAAAAACGTTTTCCCTTACCTCAGGCAGTTAATCTTCTGTGAAAACCTACAAACCCTGCTTCCCTGCTGACCTTGTGCAAAGTCAGGTTGACTTCATTTACCCGCTCTCGGATGCTCAGGCACCGGAAAGCAAGCCCGTGCTTCAGAATAGAGGAAAAAACGGGCTGTCAGGTAGGCCTCCCTGCCCACCGTCCCCGACTGACCTTCCCACCAGCGGTTCTAGGTCTTCACTTACAACGGCATCCACTTCTGACTAAAACCTACTAGACTGAGCCCAAGGCAGAAGGACAGAACTTGACCTATTATTTCTGGAAGTGTTTCCATGGCAACCGTCCTCCTTGGGGGCGGGGGGGGGGGGAGAGCTCTGACCACAGCGGTGAGACCCCCACAGCTGGCTTCTGCTCAGGGAAGCTGGGGACCTTTTCAGTAAAATCACCTAAGTCTCAGAGAACGCTTCCGGATCCGAATAAAATGCACAAACCGAGTAAAGGCGTCTTCACCCATGAGGCGCTTGGTGAGAACGATGAACACAAAGGCAGAGAAAGTCACCATTGTGCATCTTTATGGCTAATCTTTGGGACACACACCCCCGTGGGGTTTCCATGGGGCTCAACATTGTCAGAACCCGGGGTGCAGACACCTCGGCGCAGGCAGCTCAGAGCTTCCCTCAACGCTGGTGACTGTTTTCTCACGGATGCAACTCAAAATGCTCCCCATCAGGTGCTCTGCTTAGAGGACAGGACTTTTCCTGCTGCCCCAGAACAGGCAGCAAAGGCTCCAACCAGACCCTCCCAGGGCTGGGTGGCTGCAGGGCTGACAGGCGGTGATGTGCCCCCTGCGCTTGTGCAGGGGTGTCTGTGACCAGAGAGGCGGGCGGGGGGGGGGGGGGGGATGTTCCCGTTTCTTCAGAGCAGGATCCATAGCTGACACAGTAGACGCAAATGCAATCCAGGGCCCAGGACCAGCTGGCCGAGTGATTAAACCCTCCCAATGATCACCTTCTAGCTAAAACAAGGACAATAATGTCTACCTTCTCGAGGCTGTGGTAAGGATTAGGCTTCTTGCACACACAATAAATGGGACTTCCTGTTTTTTTCTTTCGGTTTGTTTTCCTTTTCCAAAGCAGCAATGTGTGGGCAACAGCAGCTCTGAGACTCACATGCTGTGTGGCTTCAGAAATATCACCTAACCGCTCCGAGCATCAGCTTACAGATTTCCACAATGGAATCAATAGCTAATGCCCAGCTGAAGTGTAAGCTGCCAGTGAGAAAAGGTCCCAGAGAAAGTGGCTGTTACTATGCAACTGGATAGCTCAGCAGAACATCAGTCCTTACCACCCACAGGAGCAGAGGGGTGACGATACCTGTCCTTCAGAACCACCCAGTTCACACCCTCTCCACAGCCCTCACCTTACACAACGATCCTATCGTGGTTACGCCTGACCCTGCCTCCTGATTTCACATCCTTGTTTTTAAGTTTTTGTTGGACCCTCAGAGACAAAGGGCCTACAGGATCCCACTGTTTCCAGGCTAAGCCGGGATTCCTCCCGGTAGTGGACGAGAATCACGTGACACTGAGTGCTATGTCCATGCTCACAGGGGATGGGAATTGAAAACGTGGAAGCAGGTGCTAGAGACAGAGGTCGGCAGCATCTCCCAGGGGCTCTGGGATGGCGGGCTGTGCACCCGCCCGGGCAAGAGCGTAAGTGCTCCTCTGACCCTGGGGAGGCTTGCAAAGCCTGGAAATGCAAGCACTTCTCCTTCCAGGTGGTCTAGGCGAATTCGTTTTTAAATAAACAGCCTCAACTTAATAGTTTCAAAAAGATCATGAGAGAGCACAGGCAAATGGACATTTAACCCCGGAGGCAATTCTGGGCTGCTGAGTACTGTCAGTGGGAAAATATGAAGCCACAGCCTGGCTCTCAGGAGCCAGGGACACACGGCTGTCACAACCTGGGGAGCCTCCATGGGTGACCCTGTGACCCCACATTTATGCATGGACTATACAGTGTTTCACGTAAAGTCGACCAGGGCCTCCTCAGGGCAGCTCACTGCACAGAGGCTCCCAGATCCCAGCCCAGCAGATGACAGACGGGCTGCTGCCTCCATTTTCTGGTTCTGCTGCATCTACAGACCAACGGCTTCCACGGCTACTGCAGCGATTCTCTCTTCCCCGGGCCCAGGGCAGCTGTTTGCTTTGCAATCTTACAAAATGAGGACATCAGCATTCCCTACGTGATGTGTAGTTATTTCATTAGTTGTTTTTTTTAATCTAAAAGTACTTTGAGGGCAGACATTCCCTGAAGAAATAATTTTCACCCAACATGAGGTCCAGTAACCAGATAGATAAACACTGAAGACCACAGGAACGCGAAGGGTATCACTGTAAAAGGATACGATTGCAGAAGACGCTGGTCCTGAATACGACGCTGCTGCTCACTGGGCACGACCACCCATGAATGGGCACAAGGAGACTCGATGGCCAACCCCTGCCTGCGTCTGACCTGGCACCACGGGAGCCTGTGGCAATCAGCAAGCACACGCTGCCTGACAGACGCACCTGCCTGGGCTGAGCAGGGGCCACACTCCTACTCAGACGGACGGAGTGTCACCTGGAGAGGGTCCAGCACGAGGGCGGGAGAGCCCCCTTAGGCGCCTGAGCCACGCAACCCACTGACCCAGACAAAGTGAGGTCCCTGTGCGCGCAGCATAGCTCCTCTGTGGCTGCAGCTCGGGGACGAAGATTCCAGCCGAGATCCCTTGTGCAGTTCCCTGGGACACCCTTTTGCTTGTTTTTATCTAGTTTCTCAGGTGCTTAGTGTTCGTAATGCGTGCTGCTGTGTATGACTGCTGTGCTGTGCGTGAGACCCCAGAGCCCACGCATCTCCCAGGGCAGGTCTGCCCCTCACCCAGCTCTCTCACCCCCTCCGGCTCTCGGAAGCCACCGTCTTGCCCTGTTCCTACCAGTTGGTTAGTTTAGGCCCACGAGTAAGTGAGATCGCACAGCGTGTCCACACGGCTCCCGTGTCTTTACCGAGGAGCCGGGGGCTCTGCAGGGCTCCGTGGTGGGTTATACTCAGCTGCTTGGATGACAAAGAAGAATGTCCTCCCTGGAGACAGACCCACACTGCAGGTTCCCCTGGGGGAGCCCTTCCGTGGGGGCTGCCGCTTCCTCTTATCTGAGAGCCCAGCAGGCAGGTGGGGACGCGGCACACGCCGTTAGCAGGGATGGCACCGCTGGGCAGCTTCCTGATTACGTTACAGCCGCGTTTCTCTTTAAACAACAAAGTGTGTTTTTATAGAGACTGGCCTCCGGGTGTGCCATTAGAGAGTGAATGGCAAGGACTGACATGCCATCTGCTTGGTGAGCCTGGGGCTCGAGTGAGCCCCTCCCATCTGCTTGGTGAGCCCCTCCCGCAAGCGCGCCCCGACCTGAGAAGGGGTGCACCTGCAGTCAGCGTTCTGCCGAGAACAGGGGGTGCCCTGTCTTCCTCGGACTCACCCGCACCTCGGGGAGCTCCCTCATCTCCCCAGTTTCCTCAGGCGTTCAGTGCCGAGACGGAATCGCACAGCGTTAAGGTCTCTTTCAGCTCTAAGGCTCCTGAGGCGAAGCTTTCTACAGAAGTTTATTTCCGGGGCAAAGTTACATTAACACACACTGCAGGCCCCAAAGGCTGTCTGGTACGTGGATTTTTAAAAAGTTTATGAATTTCAGTGCAGTGACTCTCAAACTTTTTATGCAGCCAAACTAGTTAACGTGAAAGATCCTGCCCCCTATCAGGGACGGATCCGGGGCACAGGGTGCAGAGCCCGCCAGGGATTCCGGGGCGGCCCGCCAGCACTTCGCCGAGATGCGCTCCTGACTCAGAAGAAACAAAGAGATTCCTTCAGATCCTGGCTTTAATCCCTGGAACAAGTGCTCAGCTGGACATTACGATGCAACCACGCCGCGTCAAGACGTGCCCCCGGGAAAGTGATTGTGAAGAATACACTCCGTGCTGCTCACCCGGGGAGGGTAGCTCTAGCTGCCTCAGGCAGGACCTGCGCACCCGTCTCCTGTTACTGAAGGCCCTTACATCTCCCTCCCGGGAAGCCACTGCACTTCCCAACAGGTGACATGTGGTTCCCGCATGGCTGCCCTGGAGTTCCTGCGAAGGCTCCTGGCTCCGACCTACACTCACTAACCAGGTCCATGTCCAGACTGTTCCCAGCAGGTGACAGAGTTCTTCCGTTTGACCTAGTCTTTAAGAACTAAGTGTGTAGCTCTAGAGATCAAAAGACGATGAACTAAAAATGTGTAAACATTTGCAGTTATCTCTGGAGGGTTTAGAGTGGGTTTTATTTTCTGCTTATTCTCCTGTATTTTCGTTTTTTACAAAGGACTTTTATCTTTTATAATGTTTCCTTTTGTCCTGGCTGGTGTGGTTCAGTTGGTTGGGTATTGTCCTGTGCACCAAAAAGCCAACAGGTGGATCGATTCCTGGTCAGGGCACATGCCTGGGGTTGCGGGCTCCATCCCCAGTAGGGGGCGTGCAGGAGGCAGCCAACGGCTGTTTCTCTCTCACATCAATGTGTGTCTCTCTCCCCTCTCCCTTCCTCTCTAAAGTTAATAAAGATAGATAAATAAATAAAGCCTATCATGTTTCCTTTAGAAAGGAAAGGAGGAAAGGAGGGAGAAGGAAGTGGAGATGGCATGTGTGCAGGAGAGGGACAGAGAGCCTCCTGGCGAGTGCTATCGCAGACGTCGAGCTGGAATGCAGAGCTTTCTAGCTGCCACAGGTGTGGTGCCAACGGCGTGGAGGGCATCAAGAGAGGCTTCTAGGAGGCCATGCTGTGGGCTGAGCTGGCAGACGGAGAGCATTAGCCATGCAGGAAGAGGCAGCCTCAGTGCAGAGGGCGGGGGCCGGCCTGTTCTGTCCGGGTCTGCAGGTCGTTTGCAGGACGAGCACACAGCCTACGTGGCAGTGACTGTCGAGCGTCACTAGGGGCCAGAAAGCGCATGAAGTGGGCCGTGACCAGCAGCTGAAGGTTCACAGGGGTCAGAGGAAATAACCAGGCGCAGCCACAGTGCCGAGTGCAGACTCCAGGGTGTCTACGGGTGTGGGAACTGGGTCACGAGGGAAATGCATTCTGTACCGAGGGCTGTGGTCACAGAGCCTTTGAGCCCCATGAGGACAATGACAGAACCTCACGCTCGGCAAAGCACCCTTGTTATCCTCCGGTACAGGTTTGAATATTGATTTACACGTGTGTAAGACGCAGTGCATGTGATTCTATACACAATGTGACATACATAATGGCCAAGGGGAGTCTCAGGACACTGGTGACAGAAGGAGACCGCCTGGGGTTTGCTCCCTTCCATCGAACGGAATGTCACTGTCACCTCCACAATGAAAATGGACCGTGTCTGCTGCCACCAGCTGCTCCTTCACTGCCGTGTGTCCGGTGGTGCTGCTAACGTCATGCTCGACCCAAAATGAAGTCCCAACTGCTGGCGAGAGACAGCGCCCCCTGAGCTTACACTCCGTTCCCAAATATCACCTCAGCAGCTTCCTTTTCCCTGAACGTGACTTTCTAACTAGTATATATTTTCTAAATACACACCCATTCCCGATAAATGGCACATCAATTCATTTATTTTTTTTGACAAATACATTAGCTAAACATTTAAGCACACATAAATATTCTACTACCTAAGCTTGGAGTATAGAAAACACTGCAATAAAAAGGGAAATGCCTATATCTGGGGATGTACTGACATTGTAAACAACCCGACTCTCTCGTTACTGTGCTGCACACGCTTTGTGTTTTTAAGTGTCCACCCACCAGGAACTGTCTTCATGCTCTAACACATGACTATTTAGTAGGAACAGGGCAGGCCTGCTTGCCCATGGTGCTCTGACCTTGAAAAGGTCACTGTTTGGTTCGGGTGAGTCTAGACTGATCCCCCCAGTCCAAGAGTGCCTGCATCCATCCCCCAGTCCAAGAGCGCCTGCGTTCATCAGAACACAACCTCATGGTATAAAGAGAAGAGAGAGTGACTCATTTATGGCTAAAGAACAAGATGGCCAGTTCCTCACACTAATCCAATCAGGGGCAAATGGGTTTATCTGACGTGTTTCTCCAGTGATTTCATAGGTGAGCAGAGAGTAGAGAAAATCTAGTTCAAAAAAACATTAGGAAAAAAATATAAATGCCCATTTTGGGATCGCACCCCAACGTGTTAGCATCATTGGGCTGTGTCCCAGGTGGGAGAAGAGTCCACCCGTTACTTATAAATCTGTTTCCAGAGAGGTATTGATAAAAGTCCCCTTCTCTTGCCCATGTGAAAAGGAGAGCACCCTAAGAATTAAACTGCATTTGTGTGCTGGGGGGTGGGTTGGAGGGTAGGGGGTTGGGGTGAGGAGGGAGGATGAGAATCAGAAACAAAACAAAGAAAGACAGACACAAACAGCCATAGAACTCACAGGTCGTCAGAGGAGTAGCTGCTAAAACTTCTGTAATTGGCCCTGAAAAGGAGACCATTGAGGACACCTGCCGATGGTTACCCACTGCAGTCTGTGTCTGCCGGACACTATGTGCACATACACACGCGGTGCACACGCAGAGACGGCCAGACCTGAGGCCTGGGCAGCACCGCAGTTCTCCTGGCCTCACACGGTGACCGCCTGGTTCCCTAGACCTTCCATGTCCAGATAGAGACCCAGTGAGTGAGTGCCGAGGGCTAAGTCCTCCAGCAGAACCGCCCAGGACTGCCACCTCTGGGACGGACACAGACACGGCGACGAAGACACCTGCGCACTGTGCTCCGTTCCAGCGACAGTCACTGATCACCTGCAACCTGCCCAGCAGCTGCTGGTCCAGAGGAGAGGCCCAAACCCACCCGGCCCTTACGGGGTTCGCAGACGGGCTGCCGAGGGGAACCAGTCCCTGCGTGACCTGACAGAAGCTGGCAGGTCCTGCTTCCTCCTTTTCCCTGCCCTTGTTCTGAGAACTTCTTTAACCTTTTTTTTTTTTAATATACTTCAGAGAGGGACAGAGAGATTGAAACATCAATGATGAGAGAGAATCATTGATCGGCTGCCTCTTGCACATCCCCTACTGGGGATCGAGCCTGAAACCCGGGCATGTGCCCTGACCTGGAATCAAAACTGTGACCTCTCAGTGGATGCCCAACCAACCGAGCCACACCATCCAGGCCCCATTCACCCCCTTTTCTTCATTTATGTAGCTCCTCGGGTCCCTCTCCCTCCTTCCCTTAGACATTTCCTCCCACAACCTGCCACGTCCCAGCCACTTCCCTCCTCCCCCTTATCTCGCCGGGGTGATTCTTGCAGCCCCGAGAGGCCCTGTGATAAGGCAGCATGAGAACTGATAACTGGAAAATCTAATTTGTAGTGTCAGCACTGCTGGTAACATCTCTGTAGCCCCGGCCAGCCACCAACTCTGCCCACACCCTCGGGCCTCTGCCTGTCACAGCCTGGGGTCTGAGACTACTGCAGCCATGTGGGTCCTGCAGGCTGGTGTGGGTCCTGAAGCCTGTGCGGGTCCTGCAGCCGGTGTGGGTCCTGCAGGCTGGTGTGGGTCCTGCAGGCTGGTGCGGGTCCTGCAGCCGGTGTGGGCCCTGCGGCCGGTGTGGGTCCTGAAGCCTGTGTGGGCCCTGCAGCCGGTGTGGGCCCTGCAGCCGGTGTGGGTCCCGCAGCCAGTGTGGGCCCTGCAGGCTGTGTGGGTCCTGCAGGCTGGTGTGGGTCCTGCGGCCGGTGTGGGCCCTGCAGGCTGGTGTGGGTCCTGAAGCCTGGTGTGGGCCCTGCGGCCGGTGTGGGTCCTGAAGCCTGTGTGGGCCCTGCGGCCGGTGTGGGTCCTGCAGCCATGTGGGTCCTGCAGGCTGGTGTGGGTCCTGCAGCCGGTGTGGGTCCTGCGGCCAGTGTGGGCCCTGCGGCCGGTGTGGGTCCTGAAGCCTGTGTGGGCCCTGCAGCTGGTGTGGGTCCTGCAGGCTGGTGTGGGTCCTACGGCCAGTGTGGGTCCCGCAGCCTGGTGTGGGTCCCGCAGCCTGGTGTGGGTCCCACAGCCTGGTGTGGGTCCTGCAGGCTGGTGTGGGTCCTGCAGGCTGTGTGGGTCCTGCAGGCTGTGTGGGTCCTGCAGGCTGTGTGGGTCCTGCAGGCTGTGTGGGTCCTGCAGGCTGTGTGGGTCCTGCAGGCTGTGTGGGCCCTGCAGGCAGGTGTGGGCTCAGGTGCTCCCCATGTGAGGTTGACCCACTCACTTTAGTTCTTGGTGCGGATGGGTTACTAGTGTGAAGCTGGCCCTGCTGACAGGTTTTCCTCAGGAAACCTCATGAATAACAGTTTTCCTTGAAACTCATGGGAAGGGCTAACTCATATTCTTAGGGTCATTGTTTCAATATTTTCAAATCGGCGATGGAGAAGAGAATCACTGTTTACGTTATTGACGCTGTGAGGCTTCTGGGGCCTCCCTGACCGGCGCTGGGGGGTTCGTGGGGGGTGGTGACTGAGCACAGGCCGTCAGGGTCCCATTTCGGCTCTGCCTGCGACCCGAGGATCACCGCTGGGATCCGTGTCCCTCAGCTTCCCTCTACGAAATGGGAACAGCACGGTGATGCTGAATAACAGGGCTGCTGTTGAGCCGGGCACCTGCTCCAGCCCAACGTGCGTTTCCACAGCGATGCCAGCCATTTGCTTGATGGGAAGCTCTGGCTGCCACCCTAGCACTGCCTCTACCCTGCTGACCTGCTGGGCCTGCACGTGACTAAGTCACAGACACCAGACCTCCAAGGGGCCTGGCACCCAGCCTCAGGCTCTAGCTCAGCGGAGGACAAGACAGCACTCACAGGCAGCACCCGGCAGCTCCAGGTGGCACCCAGGGCTCCAGGCTGCCGTTCCACCTGCAGGGCTCCTGGCCCTTAGACTTCCTGACACGGCTGCCTCTTTTGAACTGGGGTTTAACTGCCCTTCCCACACTCACTCTGGCGGCTGCTTTAACCGAGTTAAGTCTAGTCATCAGCCACACTGTGCCCACGAGGGTATGATACGCAGCCCGTCAAATTCAAGGCATGGCGAGCAGGAGGAGGACAGCAGGCGCCGCTCCTGCGTCACACACTCTCCTGTGGAGGAAGCCGCGCTCCGCTCAGGGGTACACTTACGGAGGAGCCCAGGAAAGCAGTGCGTGGAGGGACCAGCGTCCTCCACCCTCGTGGTGCTGTGCTCTTGACAACCAAGGACACCGTCAACGCCAGTATTGACTTCACTGTTCTCGTCCCACAGGAAACTCGCTCTGGTGTCTGCGACGCCCCAGGGAGCAAACACGAGGCAGCGTGGGTGTGAACCCAAGAGGGAATGAACGGAGCGGGAAGCCTTTCAGGAGCCAGGTCACAAATGGGCGGTTAGGCAGGGCTCTTAGGAGGCCCCTGCAATGCCTGGAAGCTGGGGAATCACAACGTTCAACCCTGCGCCCACCTGGAGCCCAATCAGGCACTAGAATGCATGTTTTCTCCTGGGAGCAATTGGCCTAATTTGCAAACGGAAATGTGGCAGGTTGGCCAACAGTCCGTCTGACCAGCTAATGACCAATTACATACGAGTGGGACCTGCCGCCTGCTGCGTTGAAACCTTAGATTCCCAGGTACGGGCGAGGGGAGGGTCCGCTAGCAGGTGATGGAGTCCTGGCCTCGAGACCACTGTGCTGTGAAACCCGTGTGATTCCCACACGGAGGCCTTCCCGTGGCCTCAGGGTGCAGGACACCCCATCCGGTGCTGCCCGGCCAGCTCGGCCCTCTGCTGCTAGTGATGCCTATGGCTGTTTTTAGGGCCCAAGTAAAGTCTAATCTTTTTCTCTTTCCACGTTGTCTTCAGGAATTGTTCTTCTATTTAATTATTTCATAAAAATTGGAATGCAAGTTGCATTGGCTACAATGTTACCAAATTGTGAAGGCTGGATGCAGATTATGAAGTTAATTAAGACAACAACCATCAACTGTCACCTACATCGAAGTGTTCCCACTGACAAAGCAAGACTCTTATTTCCCACAAATCCATGCTCCCCTGTGAAGTGGTAAGTGTGGGGTAACAGGACACGTTGTGAGAAGCTGAGTCAGACAGTAGCCTCGGGGCGTGAGCTGATGATGTGTGACCTGGAGTCGAACCCAGGGTCGTGATGAGGAGGGGATAGTGGACCTTCAGAGCATGGAGAGGTGGGAGATGAGCTCACAAGTCATCGGATGCAGTCGGAGCTACGCGAACACTTTCCCGCCTGTCAGACTTGACCTCCTCTCTCACTGACACGGGAAAAATAGGAAAAGCCCTGCTAATTCCAGTGCGAGGAGCCCAGGAAATGTTATGAGAAACAGCGATCTGTCTGGACAACACAAGGGGCGGGGGGAGAGCACCCTAACTGGTCACCTCGGTGTCCACATGCAGGGTTCCGCAGCCCAGGGACTGACAGCACCCATTGCCTCCTCTCCTTCACGCCGAAATCCCCAGAGAACTCCCCTGCTCTTCTCTTCCATGCAGTCTCTTCTTAAGAATGGGCAGACTTCAGGTATTAACTTCTGTATTATCATTCAGAATTCAGAACACACTTTCCTACTAAAAAATGTTATGATTGCCGAAACCGGTTTGGCTCAGTGGATAGAGCGTCGGCCTGCGGACTGAAGGGTCCCGGGTTCGATTCCGGTCAAGGGCATGTACCTGGGTTGCGGGCACATCCTCAGTGGGAGGTGTGCAGGAGGCAGCTGATCGATGTTTCCCTCTCATCGATGTTTCTAGCTTTCTATCCCTCTCCCTTCCTCTCTGTAAAATATCAATAAAATATATTTTTAAAAAAAATGTTATGAAGAATGGTCAGTGGAGCTACAAAGCCAACATAATTCATAAGTTTGCAAAACTACTGTATTTTTTCTTAAAAGATGAAGACAGGCCTGTTGGCTAAAATGCAACCACATGCCTTTATATCTCCCCTGAAGGCACTCCTCTCCCGCCTCCTCTCCGTCTCTGACAAACAAACGCAGTGATGGTGGCCGACCCCTTCTGGGCCGTGCTGGGCAGACCCTGCCTCTGCTCCCCGCCCACACCTGCATCTCTGCCACCTGTCCAGTAGGTACCAGACAGGAAGCTTCCCCCACTGGGGTTCACTTCTCAAATGCAAACCCCCAATCCAGCGCCCATGCCCCCGCCCCTCCCTCACCGGGCGCTCCCCTCTGGCCCCATCCACCTGCCCGCATCACCCGGGGCAGCACCGTCAGCCACGACCCCGTGCCCAGGGCCTGCTGAGACATGCAACCAGCCAGTCCCAGTCCTGCCCGCAGCCTCCCCCTCCTCCAGACACTGCCAGAGGGGCTCCTGCCACAGGCTGTCTCTCCCTCTGCTCCTGACCATCCCGGGGATTGGCTTGGGATCCGTGAGTACAACACAACGTGTGGGTGGCAGTTGTCTGCTGACCTGTCAGCCTGACCACCCTTAAGTAACGCCAGAGCCTCTATTTTAAATCACCCTCTTCCCCTTGGTTCATGTCCCCCTCCTGCACCTGACGGTGACACAGCTTCTGCGGATCGTGTGGTGGGGGAGCTGGTGGCCAGGAGCACATGATGGACAAGCAGATGGCACCTCTGGGACAACAGACCAGCACAGCTCAGCCCAGGCCCTGTGGGTGGCAGCCCTGGCCCTGACCACCCGAGGACACGCTCCTATGAGCTCAGCCAGAGCTCAGGAGTGAAGGCAGGAAGGGTGCCGGTGAGGAAAAGAGACACAACAGTGAGAAAATGCTCGTGATGACTCTTAAGGACACATAATCCTGCTGCCTACCTGCTCCATGCACATCACCCTGTGAGCTCTAAGCCAGCCTCCCATTAGTCAGAGCCAGCAGCAACTTCTGTGAACAATGCAGACCTGTGCTTTCCTGGGCGAAGGGAGCTACGCAGCATAGTCACCTGCACACAGTGTGGCCACCTGCACACAGTGTGGCCACCTGCACACAGTGTGGCCACATGCACACAGTGTGGCCACCTGCACACAGTGTGGCTGCCCGCACACATGGCTGCCCGCACAAGCCCGGGCAGGAATGGCCAGACTCTACTGCCGGCTTCTCTAAGCTCAGGGCTCCCATAGCGGTCTCCCAGACGCTGACAATAAACACAGGAGAGATGCTCAGTGTAGGATGCTGCATTATTTGTGATCTTCTCACTGGGGAGAAATCCACTCCACATGGCCATTCTCGAGGCCTAACTACTTTTTAAGTTAGAAGCAAAAGATTACAGGCCCCAGCTGTGAGGTATTTCTCCATAATTACAGTGAAAAACCACACTGAATCTCTCCCAGTGTGTTCATAGCAGCATTCAATAGATGCAAAGTAATAAAGGAACCAGCCTGAACACTTGGAGTCTCTGAGATCTTGAAAACTGATTGGAGTCTCATAAAAATGATGTGAAACGGAAGCTGACAGGAACGCTAAGGCAGTGACGACAGCGGGAGTGCACGTGCACTGACAGGCACGCGCCTGTGACTCGGGCAAGCGAACGGCGACGTTCTCTAGACAGGCTCGCGTCCAGGCGGTGATGGACGCCAATAGGAAGGACACGTCGGGAAGAAACGTCACGTTTCCGTGGCTGTAACAACGCTGTACTTGGCTGTGGGCTGTGGAAAACCCAGCTGTCCAGGGTGTAGGTGGGGAGACCCCACGCAGCACACCAGGGAGCAGAAACCGGGAGCCGCCAGCTCTGCCTCCTGACAGAATCCCCCCTGAGGTCTGGCCTCGGGCTGGAGCTCCGGGGCCTGTGGGTGCCTGACACAGCACAACGGCCCTGGCACAGCCCTGGTCTGCGGAGCCTGGAGGGTCAGCACCAGACGGCCGACCCCGTGGACTGGACTTGAGACCCTGCGCTGCCTCGTCTCAGCCTCTCTACACTGTGGTTTCCTCTCCTGACGGTAACTCTCCTGTGGGCAATTTAAAATCGGGAGAGTGAACAGAATTACATCGACATCTGCAGCCGTTTGGTGCGTTGGACCAATCGCGATGGTTTTCGTTTCTGTGAAACCGCTTTGGTCTCCCGCTTTGAAAGGGATGATGGGCTGAGATATGGCCACAGAGTCGGAGACGCAGGTCTGCTCTCCTGGCTCCTGGCGCAGGGCTCCTGAGACCCTGGGGCCCATCCTTGGTGACTACTCACATCAGCCCTCCCTCCACCCAGGTCTCGCCCACGAGGTGGCCCCTGGCAGCCCCTCCAAGGCCTCAGGACCAAGACTGTCTGCAAAAGAGCAAACCATGGGATCGAAGGGCTGGAACTTCCCCCACCCCCACCCCCGCCTACTGGGGGACAGTTGCTGAAACCCAGGTGATCAGCAATGGCCAGTGATTTTAATCCACTGGGGCCTGGAATGGAAGGTCCCACACATCCTGAGGAGGAAGAATGCGAGCGTCTGGGGGAGAGCGCACCATCGTGCGGTGACACGCCCAGAGGGGACACGGAAGCAGCACCTCATCCCTCCCCATCCTCTGTCCTCTTCTCTTTTCTGTTCCTGCGCTGTATCCTTTGTAATAAACCAGGAGCCGTGAGAACACTGTTTTCCTGAGTTTTGCGCGCTGTTACAGCAAATTATCAACCAGGACGGGCGGGTGTGGGACAACTGGTCTCTGAAGGGAAATCTGTGGAACTCAGGTGTTTACCTGTGAGTCTCTGCCCATCCTGGCGTCAGTGTCAGAACAATGAAACGAAAGACAGCAGAGAACTAGGGAACTGCTGGTGTGCCAACCCACACGTGTGGTGTCGTGTTGGGAGGAATGAGGGTACACAGGCCAAGACGACCGCACATCTCGACAGTGTGTTTGCACGTTGGTAGAAGTCCATGGGAATACCATGACCCGGGAAGAGCAGCCGGGCGGTGACGGAAATGCAATGAGACGGCACACCGCCACCGTCAAACACAATCCCAAATAAATGATTCCCGAAGCCAACAGACAGTGGGAACTGTGCACACCTCACTGTTTTCCCGGTGCTCGCACACAGCAGCACGCAGACCCCGACTGCTGTGGGGACCACACCAGGGCACGCCCTGTTACTCCTCGCACCTCCTCGCGCCTCCGCTCACTGCTGCTCAGCCCCTTCAAAGACACTTTCCTCGGCACCTGGAACACGCCCTGTACGAGGGCCACCACACAGCCACACACGCCTGCGAGGAGACTTCTCATGACAAAGCCACGGGCACAGCACTGCCCCACGCTCACCGATTGCAGCTGGGCTGGGAAGACCCGTCAGACACGTGGAAGAGAGGAACGACTGCAGACACCTGGGAGGACACCGGTCCGCGCACCGAGCCGAGCTGTGGAAGGGCACCCAGTGTCACCGACATGTGCATTAGGGCGCTCTGCCGCGGCCTGTCTCTCAGCTCCATGCGAGCAGCGAGGCTCACCCTGGGTCGGGGCCAGCCCGGCACCTGCACCAGGTGGTGTCAGAACCGGCTCAGAAGAAACCTCCCTCGTGGGAAAAGCCTGTTTGCAGCTCAAATTGACATCCGCAGCCGAAAATCATGGACAGGAAAAGGGGCCTGAACTCACGGGAATAATCGACCGGTGGCCTACACTTGACCTCGTAGACGTGAATGCGAGGCTGTTCTCTCCTGTGCAGCACGCTCCTGGTCTCTCATCTCCCATCTGACCTTGACCCCGCTGTCCACCTGCATTTCTTCTGTCTCTCACTGGCCACTCTGATTTACCCCAGCAGTTTGGTGACGAATCCCTGGTCTATCATGGAGAGCAGGGAGGCCAGCTGGTCTCTAAGCTGATGGAGCACCTGGTGCTCAGGGAAACCTTGTTTAAATAAACGTTTATTCCACTTGCTTTGTTTTCTTTGTGTGGATAAACATAGCTATTGGGGCTGAGCACACAGAGTCTGTGAAGTGTAAATCGACCTCCTCTGAGGTTGTAGCTGGGCTTTTTGAAGGGACAGACTTCTTTTCCCTGCATTTGGCTGTTGGCCTGCGTCCTGTGGCATCAAAGGTGAGACCCACTTTACTGGGCTGTGGGTTAGAAAGGTGGTGAGGAAGGATTCAGGTGCTCAAGGTCACATGGGTCATGAGGCCGAGCAGACCGACCGCTCCTCCCACCAACACAGTGGCCTTACGTTTCCCTTTTCTGGGTGCTCGTGAGAAGCACGACTTGACCACAGGCACCGTTTCCAAGATTTAAAGAGGCTTCGCTCCCGCCCTGAAACAGTGCCCACAGCACAGCACTGCAACAGGGCCACGGCGCAGAGATGACAGGAGCCTTCCCCGCACACGTGTGCCACACACCCAGGACCGAGCACACGTGTGCCGCACGCCCAGGACCGAGCACACGTGTGCCGCACGCCCAGGACCGAGCACACGTGTACCGCACGCCCAGGACCGAGCACACGTGTGCCGCACGCCCAGGACCAGAGCACACGTGTGCCGCACGCCCAGGACCAGAGCACACGTGTGCCGCACGCCCAGGACCAGAGCACACGTGTACCGCCCACCCAGGACCGAGCACACTCGGCACAGCCACTTACCCAGATCTGAAGCTTGATTCTCTTCTCGTTCTTGAACACAGTCTTCACTTTGAAGTCGATGCCCACGGTGCTGACGAAGGCGGACGTGAAGGAGTCGTCGGCGTAGCGGAACAGGAAGGAGGTCTTGCCCACGCTGCTGTTGCCGATGATGAGCAGCTTGAACATGTAATCAAAGTTCTGGTCGGAGGAGTCTTTCTGGCCAGACCGGGCATCCTGAGCGGTGGCCATCTGTGGGGGAACAAGGAGGGGTCAGCCCACCGTGGACAGCCGCAGCGCCCACTTGCATGGTCCGTGAGATGTCAGACCCTGGGGACGGGCAGTGGCTCTGTCCCTGAGGCGTGTCCAGGGCCATCAGTCCCCTGCAAGGTGGGGCAGGCCCACAGCTGCCCAGCTGCGCTGGCGCTGGTCCCGCGCGGCACTCAGCCGACCCGAGCACCAAGGGGACGCCCATGGGCGACATGAAAAGCAAAGATGTGAGGGCGGCTGGGCACGTGGGCTCCAACACCCCTCCCCCCACTCTCCGCCCTCCCCCCGCGAAGGCAGCACCATGGTCCAAGCGGCAGGAGATGCTTCCCGAGGATCAATGACTAGAGGCTCCCGTCTCCTGGACAAGCACACCCCAGGCATCTCTGTTTCATCTATTCCTGTCGCGTTACAACAGTGGCCGAACACACGGCAGCTCTCCCAAATCGAGAACAATGACGATGGCAAGTACATACGGTTCACACAGCGTGCGGGGAGCCCATCATTCCTTTACCCTCACAACTGCCCAGGGGGCGGGGCCTCGTTATCTCCACGTTAAAAGGAGAACACGAGGCTCAGCAGCATGGAGCAGTGCGCTGTTTCCCTGACTCGTCCCGGAGGCGTGCGGCAGGCCCTCCGTCCTGTCTCCAGCGTGGACAGGACTGTCACCTGGGAAAGACAGAAGGGGAGGCTATGTTCTGGGAGGGGCATCAACGAGGAACCCCACCTGGATCAGGCCTCGCCGCTCCCCCCCTCCCCCACCCCGCGTGCTTCTGTTTGTTATTGTAAGTCTGCACCTCACTTCCCTCTCTCACGTGAAATGGAAGAAATTGTGATCTCATTTGGGACACGTGGGAAAGTCACGCTCGTATAGAGCAGACGTGCAGAGCACCAGCCCAGCACGGAGAATGCTCTGTAGTTAATCACAGGTGCCTTACTCAGAGGCTGTTACTTCTCTTTTTTTTTATGATCGTCCTAACATCCACGGAAACCAAGCAGCCTTCCTTCCCAGAGCCATCTGGCTCACACAGAAGAGGCATGTGGAACGCTGAGTCACATACTTTTTCCTGCCCCTTTTCTGACGCGACGAATTCTCCAGCGATCACCACTGGTCACCGGCGCCTTTTCTACGTCATTGAAATGGAATGAAATAAGCATCCAGTGCCTCCGCCACACGTCACAGGCACTCATGGTCACTGCACTGGACAGGCGGGCACCAGCATGGTCCTCAAGGCAGAGAGTCCTCAGGGCAGAGCGAGGCCACACCGTCCTTTCCATTTCCCACAGAATCAGATCAACATTACAGCTTCCTCGGGGTGGGGAGAGGGGGAAGAGGGTCGGCAAAGAGAGAGGCCAGTGGAGAGGGCGCAGACGCTAGAAACAGAACAAAGTGCTCAGCCTCTCCCACGCCAAGGTTGTTGAGGTCAGGTGTACGTGTGTGTGTGTGTGTGCATCCATGTGTGCATGCGCGTGTGTGCATGCATGTGTGTGTGTGCATGTGCATATGTGTGTGTATGTGTGTGTGCTTATAGACAGCTGAGGGCCACGGAGAAAGGGAGACGGTAAGATAACATATTTCCTTTCGACAAATACTGCCAGTGCAGTAAGAGAACACAATTGCGTGTGTGAGGATAAGGACGAGAGAAGCCAGTGGACACATAGAATGCTGATGGCGCTCCCACTTCCTTGCTAAGTGCTCGCGTAGGCATTTCTCTTTTTAAGCCAAGTAACCACACCGAGGCCTCCAGTCACTGTGACGTGCACAGTGCTGGCCAGAGGGAGGCCTGGCCGCTGACGGGCAGGTGCCCCCACTGCTCTTCCTGGCTCAGGGCAAACCCCCCTGAGTTCCAGCCAGGACAGACCCCGGGACGTAACCCTGACGTCAGGTGAGCCATGGGGTCTGGCTCTGAGGCCGCTGGCACCCAGACCACATGGTGGCTGTGTTGCCAGGCACATTCCTGCCGATGTCGTCCTCTCCGCGGGGAAGTCTCACCTCATGCCGCTGCAGAGCTCAGCCAGCGTGCCAATGCCTTTGTTGGGATCCTGTCACCATCTTTTATGGAAACCAGCCCAGATTCTGGTTCTGGGTTGGCCACGTGCAGTCAGGCACAGTGAGAACATACTCCACAGGCCCAGGCTGCTCACTGCTCAGCCTGACAGCGACCAGTGAGGGGGGTTGCACCTGAGCCCCGTTCCTCAAAAAAAATGTGATAAATTCTCTGCTGCTGTTACTCCCGAATCTTATTCCAAAACTGAATGCTTGCAAACCTGCAGAAAGAGAGACCTCCTCAATGCACAGACTTCAACTATAACTGTGCAGGTTTGGGTGGAGAGAATCACAGTGCAGCTTTCCCCCGGACAGGAACTGTGCATGTTCATCCTTGTGGCTGCTAATCCTCTGTGCTGGGAGCAGAGAGGAGGGTGGCACAGAGGGTGGGTGGGCACAGAGGGATCGGGCGAGGGAGGCAGAGCTGCGGGGATGGGGACCCAGGGCCTCTGAAGGGTTAATGAGAGGAGTTTGCTAACCACTATTCTGGAGGATTTTTGTTACTATTTCCTGATTTATATCCCCAATAAGACTCACAGAGAGCCAAGAAGATGTGCATGAGAATGCATGTGTGTTATTAAACTTCAGAATAAAGTAAATCCTGGCTCAGAGGGTGGACAGAGGCCGGCGCCTTGCTGAGAACAGAGACGAGGCAGATTGACAGGAACGTAGGGAGAATCACAGGTGCTCACTGAGCGAGTTTACTGACGCCCTACACACCAACTCATGCGGACATTTTCCACATTTTCGTGGAAAAATAGAGCTAAAATCTGGAAACATGAATAGGCATGAAGTAACCTCCAACAGAGCAAAGCAGATTTCATAAAAGATATAGAGACGATAACTCTTAAATTCCATTAATCTGGAATTAATTTCCAACAGAGCACCGCAGAGTAAAACGAGTCTTGAGGGCAGTGCCACCTCCCCCACCCCGGCCCCAGTGCCGCCTCCCCCACCCCGGCCCCCTTCCCAGCACCCAGGCTCTGGAGACGGCCCTGCCCTTCCCACGAGGGGCAGGCGGGAGCCAGGTTCTGAAGCACCTGTGTCATGGCTGAACAACGGCAACGCTACACATTCCTTTCTTGGATTTCAGTGAAAATTCCCTCCTGTAGCTTCTGCCCGTGTGTTCTAGATTCTGCCGGGGGTTCCTCTCCCATCGGAGGGCCCCTGGTGTCTCAGGGACCAAGCACGGCCCCAAAGCGTCATCTTCTCCTGCTGGGTGGTCCCAGCTGCGAGGCTCACAAGGACATCTCTCCGGGGTCAAAGCCCCGCGTGTGGTCGGCACAGGGGAAAGTGTGCTGTTATGTCCTAACACGCGTGACTGATTGTAAAGATTCCTGAAAGGCTCAGTACTTTTTCACATAAATTGTCACACACACAGGTCTCCCCCATCCCAGCCCATCCTTGGGCAATTTATTTTTAATGGAAATGTCAATCTTTATATTGACCCTATTATGTTTTCTTTTGTTTGCTTCAATCTGTGATTTAATTCAGATCTGATCATTTTATGTCCTTTCATAAAAAATAGTAGTTATCCATTCCATATTTGTGTCATTTATAAGTTTGATCAATACAAATTTAATATATTCATTGAAGACCCTGATCAAAATGCAAATCAGAGAGAATACAAAAAAATGAATTTGTTACGGTGTTGAATCTATACATCCATGCATGCGACCTCTACAGTGGAGGTCTTCTCTGAGGAATTGGCCATCTTGGCGCAAATCCTTCACCCTGGGTGCTGAGCTTTGCAAAGGGTCTGCACACTGGATGCTGGCTGCCCAGCAAGCTGAGTTCTGGAAACTCCCCCTCCCCCTCGCCCCGCCCCGCCGGGGGAGAGGCGGGGCCCTCTGCGGGCTCGGCTGTGGTGTGACCCCTTGTAACTCCCTGTCAGACATGAGCAGGTCCACCTAGTAAGAAGAAGGCACTGTGTCCTTCCTTTTTTTTTTTTTAATTGATTTCAGAGAGGAAGGGAGAGGGAGAGAGAGAGAGGAACATCAATGATGAGAGAGAATCATTGATCAGCTGCCTCCTGCACACCCCCTACTGGGGATCGAGTCTGTAACCCGGGCATGTGCCCTTGACTAGAATCAAACCCGGGACCCTTTTGTCCACAGGCTGATGCTCTATCCGCTGAGCCACACCAGCTAGGGCAGGCAGCATGTCCTCAGAGCAGAGCCAGTTTCTGCTCAGCCAGGTGTGGAAGGTGGCCTTGACCTTCTCCTCCAGCCATTTTGAAAATAACACAGCTGTACTCTGCTTCCCTCGCGCCATGAGAAAGCACCGGAGCTGCAGGTGCTGCATCCACACTGGAACTGTGAGATGAAGAATGTCTCTCGCAAGAGTCCCTTCCCGACAACAAAGTAAGAATGAGACATAATGGACACACCCAGCACTATTCATATAAGGAAAACCTCTCTCAAAAACACCTAGTGAAATACTCTAAAAATTCCCACTGAGGGGAAACCAAATTTTAATATTAGTGTATGTGTTTCCCAAGAAATAGTCATCATTCAATACTTTAAAAATATTAAATGTTATTTTTAAATATTTAAGCTCTCAAAAAATGCCTCCAGAGATTTGCTATAAAGATTCCTTCCAAGATTTGACTTTGGGTGGTAAACTCATCCAAATATATTAGGAGTATGAATATTCAAGCTACACACTGGCAGAAAATATTTTAAATATACTTAAAGAACTAATTTCAAAATTATAAAGCTCTCCTGCAACTAAACAATAAAAAGACAGCCCCGACATGGACAAAAGGCTGAACAGACACGTCAGAAAGGGAGACACACTGATGGTCAGGAAACAGATGGAAATATGCAAAGCGTCACTCGTCACCCAGAAAATGCAAATTCATGTCACAGGGGACACCACAGAACACCATGAGGGGGCCGACATTAGAAAGGCCACTGACACTGTCAACACTGTTGAGGCTGTGGGGCCGCCGGAATATTCACGTTGCTGGTGGGAAGGTCTAACGGGAAGGTCAAGTGGGAAGGTCAAGCTGGAAGGTCAAGATCAACGGGGCTCCAGGTTTCACTGTTCCTTATACGGTTGAACATGCACTTGCCCTTGACACCAGCAATTCCACTTCTAGGCATTTACCCAAGATATATGAAAACCTCGTGTTACAGAAAGACCGATGCAATAATGTTTAGTCTTCATCATAATAGCATCAAATGGGAAATTACCTCAAGTCCATCAACGGAATGGATTTAAAGAGTATGGCAGATTGATACAACCATATAATACACATCAATGGAACGGAGTGAATTATTGATAAATGCAACAACATTGGATCCTCGAGACTCTATTGTGAGCAAAATAAGCTGGATTTGAGAGTACCTGCTGTATGCTGTGCAGTATTTTGATATTACATGTTTTATAGAACTACATAAAGTTCTAGAATAGAACTGATTTAAGTGAAAAAAGTTAAGACTATTGTGTTAGTGGATTAACTGGAAAAAGAACATGAATGAAGACAGTTTGGGGGTTGATTGGAGATGTTCTGTATCTTTAGAGTGGTGTGTATTACCAAGGTGTATCCATTTACCTAAGTTCATCAAAGTGCTCATGAAAGATTTTTGCATTTCAATGTATATGAGTATCTCAAAAAAATATAAATGAACAAATGAGAAATGCTGAAGATCTATGTCATTCCAAATAAATCTAAAAGGTGTAATCTTCACAGTCACAGCATCCTTGGCAGTAAACGGTGACCCACTACAATGGTGCCTGTAGCCCAGGAGTGGGGTACCTTCCTTCTGCCAAGGGCCAATCGGATATTTATAACATCATTCACGGGCCATATAGAATCATCAACTTAAAATTAGCTGCTATAGCTGGTCAAACATTTAATTAACTCACCCCTAATGCCTTGGCAGGGCCAGACCAAGAGTTCACGGGCCTCATATGGCCTGTGGGCCGGACATTCCCCACCCCTGCTCTGGAACCTCGGAACCCAGTTAACAAATGAAAAGGGGGAAATGTTTAACCCCCACAGCATTTATTTCAGGTGGCACAACTGTTCATACACAGTAAGCTGAGTGTCCTTGGTATCAGAAAAATCACAGGAAAACCCATCCCTGAGCATGAAAATATCGTTCCTTCCTGGAATATGATGGTGAGGAAAGAATTTCTAGTTCCAGTATAAGCTTAAAATGGCAGGGAAGTTGTGGTTACGCATGTAATGAACCCATACCTTCTTGGACTGAAATGTGGAACTGGAAAATCATTTTCACGCCATAGAGGTTTATTTTTGCTATAGGTTAACTCCCCTTTCTATCCTCACAGAGGAAAGGTGGGCACTTCAGAAATTTGCTCAAATGGACGAGGAACGTTTCTCACATGTCAACAAGGCTTTTCTCCGTTTCTGTAAGAGATGGGAACTAAATTTCCACTTCTTATAAAGATAAAGGGATCATCACTGAGGCTAGACAGGGTCAGAAGTTCAACAGTAATGAACTACAAGAGTGCTATGTACTTTTCATGGTCAAATGAAACAATGACAGTTTGTTCATCAGTTTTTCTATACAGGATGACCGTATTTAATAGCAAGTATGGCTTTTCACCTCAACTTCATCTTCAGCCTGTATCTATATTCTTTCTTCAATCCTCCTCAGTTTTAGCCAAACAACCTCTTTTATTTTTATTTTGTTTTAACACCCTGCTTCATACATTGGGTAGATGTTTTCCTTTGAAATTTGCCAAATAGTCAGAAGGCTCTGCATTGATGAGATGACCTAAAAAGCTTGTGGATAACAAAACTAAAGACTAAGCATTTAATGAGAGACAATGGATTCATCCCACTTGGTCCTGTGAGAGAGTAAGCAAACCTGCAGGAAATTAAAATCCAGGAAGCAAAAGCCAGCCATTTTTACAACACTGGTCCTTCTGAAATGTTTGGTTTACTTCACACATGTTTGTTTTATAAACAGAACATAGAGACAATTTTTCTTTCTTCTGAACCGAATGAAGGGATTAATTTACATCAATAGAGCCCTCACTCTGCACAATCCTCTTCCGTGTCTTCTTGGGCAGCCCAAAATCACAAAAGGAAGAACCTGGGCTTTCTAGACAGAGATCTGGCAGAGTCTCAAACCTGCCAGGTTGGGAAAGTTCTTTATTCTTAATAAGCTGCAGTATTGTGGCTGTAATGAGAAAAGGTGACCTATAGGACTGCTTTATATTTACACACACACACACACAACACACACACACACACACACACGGCGCGATCTGAATGCAAGGCACAGTGGTGCTTGGTGCAGACAGAGCACTAAATGAACTGGAATTTGTTCAGTCGGCTCCTAAATCAAATGACAGTTTGTCCATCAGTCTCTTCCTCGTGTCATGAGCACTGCTCCTGCCCAGTTCACTCGGCCTCCGGACTGATGCAGGCACTGAAGCAGTAGGCACACACTGGCCATCTCCTGCACTAACATGTGAGCCCATCACTTGGAACACTGACCCAGTGCAACTCCTGGTTATCTAGTTATGAAGGAAACACAGGTACCAAATGTTATCACTGTACATTATTTGAATAGTCACTATAAAAAGCAATTATTACCCATCACTTTGCATCAACTCTAAGAGCAATAATTTTTTTTAAAAAAAACGTATGTCAAAAACAACTACCTTGAACAGACCACCTTTAAAAGACCTTATATAATTTTCCAAGGCTTCTTTTATTTAAGAAAATAAGCAAGTAAAATAGGAAATCAACAATTAAAGAGCTCATTTTATTTCACATCAATAAATGAACTAAATATTTTTAAGTGGTGAAAAGAATCTCAAGATAATGTAACTATCGAATGAGATTTTGCTTGTTACTCATATTCCAGAAACCTAAATGAAATTTGGGACATATATTTAAAATAATGATGTAGTTCATTCAGTTTTAAACGGAAAGAAAAAGAAATGTCAACTACTTATCTCGTTGCATTTTCATATGTCAGTCTCCCGGAATGGGATCGTGCTTCAGAAGTATGGGTGCTGAGATGTTATTGGCACTTAAGAAATATAAAGCATGTTTATAGGTTTTATTCTTCCTATCATCATGTTTGAAAACCTGATTATAATGAAGAGTGGGTCACCCAAACAACAATTTACTTGTTAAATTAAATCAATTAATGTGCTTTAAATAAATATACGACAGAAAATTAGTTTTTGATTTCTTAAAATGTACATATTATTCATGATAGTTTGGGGGCATTTAAATATTTAAATCTCAAAAATCTAGTTCAATGAATAAAGTATACCATAAATATGAAAATAACTGCATTCTTAAACAAATTTATTTCATCGCCTATTTTTATATTAATTCTTCATTTAAGTGCCTACTATATAGTTATATGAAATAATTTAAAATATTTCCTAAGGCATTAATTTCATTTAATTTTGTAACATTTTAGTGACCCTCTAAAGATTCTAAGCAACTCTTGTACAAAAATAAAAATCAAGATGCAGTGTGCTGACTTTTTTCATAATTAATTTTGACTTCAGTGCATATGGGGGTTGACTTAACTACTACCAATTTACTTGCAAACTCTATTGTCAGTGTTTACTTCTAATCAAATACAACTAATTGAGCCAGTTAGCTCCTGGCAGGATCTCCAGCAATGGCAGATTATCATTAGCCAATACATCCTGATTGCCACCGCCTGTCCCTTTATTGTCTGTCCAGATTGTTTTCACATCAGTTCATAATGAAAAGCCAAGTCACAAGCAGAGGGACAGGAAACACACAATGGGGCTCCCGTTCTCAGGAACAAATCAGGTTTTCAGTAACTCACAAGGCAATTGGAGGGCTTCCATCGCATAGCCCTTCAACAAAGAGATCCCACCGATTTGATTTTCCATTAACAACCCAATCAGTGTCTACCTTACTGCACAGAGCCTATAAGATAGATGAAAGGCAAACAGCGGCATATGCTCCACGCCCTTGATTCATGAAGAATATCACTGGAAAACGTTTAAGCAGGAATTACGGTCAAATATTTATCCTGTTGGATTTGGCAGCAGAGGTGGTTCTCGGGAGAGACACCCGTCGCAAATGGAGAGCCCCACTCTCCTGCGAACGCCGTCCCCCAGGCCTCTCCGCTGCGCGCGGCTCGGAAACAAGCTGATGCCCAGCGTTCACGCGTCTTCACTTGAAAACAAAATGCAATCACGATGCTCAGGCGCCTGAGTCCAGGGAAGCAACCCCAGGGGGAGTGACGGGGCCGAGCGCACAGCTAGGGGCCAGCGCTGGGGGGAAGCAGGGTCTTGGGGGGCAGGAGGGAACCTCTGGGGTCAGAGGTGAAAGGCAGGGTTGAACCGGGTCAGAGGTGAAGGGCAGGGGTGAGCCAGCCGGGGTCAGAGGGCAAGGGCCTCTCGGTGCGCCAAGCCCTAAGCGCCCCCCTCTCCCCCCCCCCCCGCCCCCGTGCTCGGACGCTGTGCGGGCCCTGACCGAGGACGGGCCGTGGGGACCATCACACCCCCTCCCCTTCTCCTTCCCACTCCCGGAGGCGCTCGGTCGTCCTGACCCGAGGACCGCTGGACGCCCGCTGGTCCGTCGCCCGTGCGCGCCCCGCGGCCACAGACCCGAGGAGACGATGACACACGACCCCGCGCCCTGTACTGCGGTTCACCGGCTCACGGGCGCGCTCAGGTCCCCGCGGAGCCCCTCATCCCGGCACAGCCCGCGGCGCGGGGACCCTCTGTCCGCGGACCGAGTCGGAGCCGGCTCCGCACGGTGGTCGCCTGGCCCGAGCACCCCCGTCAGTCCCTCCCGAGGCCGCCCGCTCCGCACAGACCCACCTGCACGGGAGCTTCGTGCCTCATTGTTCTCGGTCCTCGCTCGCGGGGACGACGGCGCTGGCCGGGCACGCGCTCCCCGCTCCGCTCCGGGTCCGCCGACCCGCCCGAGATCAGCACCGGCGCTGTCCCCTCCTGGGGCGCATGCGCATTCCCGCCCGGCGCGCGCGCTCCTGGGAGTTGTAGTCCGAGCCCCGGACGAGTCCGGCGAGCCTGCGAGCTGGGAACTACGACTCCCGGCGATTCAGCGGCCGCTCGGCCCGTTATTTCTGCAGGGACCGCGCTCAGCCCCGCCGTCCGCCCCCTCCCCGGGCGCAGCCCCGCCGCCCGCCTCTCCCCCGGTGCGGGCGAACGTGACCCCAGCTCGGCTCACTGCAGGTTTCTGGTTCCCACTGTATTGCCCGGTAGGAAGCGCTGCCCGGTGCTAAAGACCAACAGAAACCCCCAGGATCGCTGGACGTCTGCGCGGGTCCCACTCTCCGCCCGGCACCTGCCGCCCCGAACCCAGAAAGTTTATTCCACAGGCAAGGGGGCTGGTGTCATATTGTCACCCCAAAACGCGGGGAGAAAACGACGGGCAGCACACACACGAGCCAAGTGGGTGCCCGCACAATCGCGTTAGGCGCGCGCGCGCACACACACACACACACACACACCCGCTCACACGCACTCACGTTGGCAAACGCACACGCTCACACGGACACACCCTCACACGCTGTACACTGACGCGCGAACACACACACACCCGCTCACACGCACTCACATTGACACACGCACGCGCGCACACGCTCACAGGGACACACCCTCACACGCCTTACACTGACGCGCGCGTGCACACACAGGCACACACACGCGCGCTCACACACAACCACTCACACGCACACACGCGCGCGCGCACACTGTCACATGCACGCACACAACGCTCACGCGTACACACACACACACACACACACACACACACACACACACACGCACACTGGTCCGGAGGCGCTGTCCCGCGGAACCCAGGCCGCCCTCGCTCACCTTCCCATACAGCTCCATGGCGGGCGCGGCCCCTTCTCCCAGTCAGGCTCCTGCCTCCGGAGGCGCGGTCTCCGCAGGAGGCGCAGATACACGCGCAGCACAAAGACTAGGTGGGGGAGGATGACGGAGGGAGAAAGGGACGTGGGCGCCCGGCTGACGCGGACAGAAGGCTCGTTCCCTGGGAGGCGCGTGCAGTCCAGGCTCCACGCAGAGAACGGGCTCCCAGGAGCCGCGCCTGGGGCGCACCGAGCGGGCAGCTCCTCCCAGCCCGGGGCGCAGCGTTGTTCACCAAGCCGGTCCTACAAAGGGAGCACGCGCATCGCTGGAGCCAGAGCCCGCTCGGGAGGGCAGCCTGGTCCTTCATCACATGCAGTCACTCCTCCCACAGCTCACATGGTTTCACTCTATTGCAGCCCCCTTTCCTCTTGGTTGGCTAACATGTGTGACCGCCCATGTTCCCTGCACCGCCTACAGGCAGGTCTGTCCCATAGGGTCATGATGCTGAGGTCCAAAGGGATTGCTATTGGAGGCGGGTGGGGAAGGAATGAACTTGATGTAGTCCTTATTCTGGGTGAGCAGGTGCCCAGGGAACCTCAGGAATTCTGTCACAGAAGAAGGGAAGAATGTTGGAAGGCAGCGTAGTGTGCAATGTGACTGAAATGGAAAAGCCTGCGTAAACATTCACCGTTCCCACGGATCTCTGAGACTGAACAGCAATCACAGCCTCCGAATCAAGGAATTGCCCCAAAGTTAGAACATTCCAGCTCCTGTTGAGAAAACAGGGAGAGAGCTTTGGGAGCCTTCTCCACTTTCAGAGGAATCTGGGGCTAGTTGATAGGAAAAAGGTTTTAAAGGAAAACTGTGGTTAATAGAACACAAAGGGGCCACCGTGAATGTCAGTCTGCAACGTGGGCCTCGCTATTGACCCAGAGCAGACTCAGGTCCTGAGGTCACACCTCAGAGGCGTGGCTGAGACTCTTCAGTCTCTGTCTTTTCTCTCAGTTTTCTCCTCTTTTCCCACATCACTATTCATTATAAATTGGCTTTTTGCTACCCTGTGTTTATTGGACATTTACTAATATTCACTTTGATTATTGTATTTATCTAGTTTTTCTATATCTAGATCAATACAATACAGAGCCAAGAACAAAGACCGTTAATTTGGTGTTAATTAGTGGTAATGTGGCTGGTTAATAAAAAATAGAAATAGATGCTTTGTTTCCGTCACTGTTACCACCTCTCTGTTGGGATTTACACTGAAATGTAAACGCCTGGGACTTGGTGTAAGGGGCCTCACGGACACCCTCGGGCAGGCCCTGCGCAGGCACAGAGCCCAATAGCAGGTGTCTACCCTAGATGCCGCCGCGGCCATTTTCACTCAAGCGCCCTCTTTGACTCTGCCCTGGCTTTGATTCCAACTCTGTGCCTCCCTCGAATTAAAAATGCTATTGATTGTGTCCTGTTCCCTTTGGAAGAAATCAAACATCCCATCATGTCATTGATTTATTCTTAATGAAAAGGAAAAACCATATTAACTCACTCCTGCTCGTGATGTTTCCAACCCACACATAATCAATATAAAAGGGGTTTTTAAATAATAAATACATGCACCCCAATTTTCTTTTTAAACACAAATATGAGTCTATTAATGATAGTTACCTTTCCTTCATCTCTTTTTGTGGGAGGCATTTTGTATATGTTATTCCTAATATTTGTATATGTATATCTAATCCAGGATAATATTTCAGGGTCATGTCATCAACCTTATTTTACAAAGAAGAAAACTGACTGACAGGTAAGTATTTTGCTCCAGACACCTCACTAGTAAGGGACTGGGCCAGCACTTGAAGCTGGGTCATCTGGTTCCAAAGCTCTGACTCCTGCCCATAGTGTTTTCTCAGAAAAGGTGCTTTAATAATATGCCTTATGATCTCTTACAAAGAACTTTTATCCCACAAACATACTGAGTACTATTCAGCTACACGTGTTACAAGTTTGGGTAAAGGTTATGTGACTCTCATCTTTATTAAGGTATACTTCTAAAAAATAGATATTATCTTTAAAAAAACAAAACACCAGCACTCTTATAAACTTGCTACAAATTTTGAAAACAATGTTATAATCAAGGCTCAGTTTAGATATAAGCTTTTTACCTCTAAGTTTCTGACCAGAACAGAATAGAGGGTGGCTCTAAACAGAGTCCATTATAGGACTTGCAAAGTGTGGGGCATGTGTGTATATGGAGTGCATGGAGTGTGTGTGTGTGTATGGGTAGCACACGTGTGTGAACCGTCTGTGTGATTTGGAGGTGGGGGCGAGAGGCTGGAGGGCTGAGGTAGACGTCATGCTGCTGGCACTCAGCCAGAGCACCTGAGACAGCCTGCCCACCTCCCATCCTCACCCACTGCTCTAAGCTACGCTCACGTCTCAGAGCCAAGTCCAGCTCCAAACAGGGTTCATGACAAACATTCCTGTCCTGAACTTGCAGAGCATGTACGACATGACGGATCTGCCCGTGGAGAAGCACTCTCACAGATCACCCAGCTCGATCCTTCCACTTTGTGGATAAGAAACTAGGTCCCACCCTGGCCGGCATGGCTCAGTGGTTGAGCATCAACCTATGAACCAGGAGGTCACGGTTCGATTCCTGGTCAGGGCACATGCCCGGGTTGCAGGCTCGATCCCCAGCAGGGGGCATGCAGGAGGCAGCCCACCCATGATTCTCTCTCATCATGGATGTTTCTCTCTCCCTCCCTTCCTCTCTGAAATCAATAAAAAGATATTTTAAAAAGGAGTTAGGTCCCGGAAAAGTGAAAGGAGCTGCCGAAGCCCCACATTTCGCCTGATGCTGTGGGGCTCCGACACGCCCTGGGAAAAGGCTGTTCTGAAAGCATAATCGTTAATGTAATCAACTCTGTGTGTATAAATAATTCCCATGGAGTTATTTTTAGGTTTACATATTGTAGTTAGAATGGAGAGTCAAAAGGGACTCTGTCTTCATCCTCCAGGGGGCTCCAAATTGGTTCCGGAGGCCAGACCCAGAAACAGGTAACCGCAACCGGACACCAGGGGCTAGGCGGCACGGAGCAGGCCCGGCAGCGCCCACTCTCAGCTATGTTCCCGGGGTTCATCCGAGAGCCACTGGTCAGGGCAGGTCTGCGGAGAGTAGCTGGTGCCTCCGGATGAGACGGCCCCCAACTGCCAATGTGGAGTGAGAGGCAGACTCAGAGGCCTTCAAAGGAACTGAAAGGTAATGTAGTTCTTTCTGAGTTTGCAGATTAAAAAAACCCAAGGCTCAAAGACCAATAAGGACTCAGCCAACATCCCATGAGTAACACAGCCAGGACTAATATGCCACTCACACCCATCAAGACCAAAGTTCTTTGTAAATATACCGTTCAACTGTCACCAGTTGCTATCTTAAAACTCGACCAAATCCTGCAATTACCACACTGAAAATCAGAAGGCAAAAGCCTCTTCCCGAAAGAGAGGGGTCTGAGGGTGACCTCGCCTGTGCTGGCTGCACTGCAGGGCGCACGGTCTAAGGAGAGCTGAGTATAATACTTGCTTCTTCAAATGAGGGCTTGGAAAATATTTTCCATTTCATTATTTTTAAAATGTGACAGTAATTTAGCTGCAGAACCAGTGTCACATTTTGCTAATTAAACGTGACCCAAGTCCCCACATATTCAGAAGGTTACATAGTTCAGTACCCAATGGCTTGACCGAATGGGGGCAAGGGTTTCTCCTTCCTTCCTCCTCTGATTACACAAGAACCCGGGACAGGCAGGACAGTCAAGTGGCAGGTGCTGGGCATCTCCAACGGGCACGGTGCCTCTCTTCCAGGTCAGCATGGCCCTCTGCAGGCAAGCCAAGCCCACCCTCAGAAATACCGGTCCAAACCCCAGGTCACAGCACACAGTGCATTGGTGAGCTTTGCTGTGTAACAAACAACTTCCGAGGTTAGTGGTGTGACAGCCATCACCGCGGGTTCACGATTTTGTGGGTGATGGCTGGGTTCACTGAGCCAGGGCTGTGGAGGGTCTCCGTCCCAGTCGGGCACACACACCTGTGCGGCAGATCAGCAGAGGGGCGTGCTGCTCGGGTTGATGGGCTACTGATGGGCGATGGGAGAGGGCCCGGCTGTGTGTCCACCACCGCGTAGGCCACCTGTGTGTCTGCCACCTCGAGTCTGCACCCAGAGCGGCTCTCCAGGGTTCTAAGAGAAGGAGCAGAAACACCAGGCCTCTAGGGGCCGATTCTGAACAGGCCTAGATTCCTTCAGCCAGAAGTCATATTTAGCTCAGAGGCAAGACGTAGAGAAATAAACTTGATTTCCGGTGAGGGGAGCTACAAAGTCACGTTTCGAAAGCACTCACATGCCGGGAGGTGGAGAACGTGGCGCTGTTAGGACCACGGCACGGGCCCGCACTGCGTGAGGCGTGAAGCCCGAGCCCGGCCCTGCTCCCGAACAGGACCTCATCGCCTTCCCGCTGCAGGGTCTGTCACCCCCTGGGCCCCCTTCAGCCCTCAGCCACGCATTGCCACGGATTAACCTTCCACTTGACAAATCCAGCGTCATTATTCACAGGGACCGAATCCTTCCATAACCAGGATGTGCCCAGGCAACTCCTCCAGCTCAGCCACCCAGCTGTTTACCCCTCAGGACACACACCACCTGGCGGCAGGCGAGTGAGGATTCCTGGACAGAACTCACCGGCCTGTCTCGACCAAAGAGACATGCTGCTCATCCTCAAGCTGCATTTACAGAGACCATGTCAAAGGAATGGGCGACAGCTCCCCACGGTTACAGTATGAACTTGGGGACACAATCAATCAGTTCATAGCAGGCACTTAACTTAAAAACGTTAGGCCTTACTATTTATAGGGGATGGAATAAAATGGTAACGCATGTTATTTTATGTGGCAATTGTAAGCGATAGAAAGCACACCTGTGAGTGCAGACAGGAGAGATTTTGTCCAAGTGAGATGACATTGCATCGACCATATGAAAAGCCAGTAAATTGTGGTCCAAGCATAGTATTAAGAAATGCAACAGTATTTACAAAAAGGTCTAAAATCTGCAGAAGTGGTTGCCAGTGGAGAGGTGAATTAGGGCTGGTAACATTTAGGCCCAATTGGTTCTGTCTCTGTACTATAACATCTTCTATATTCTTTGATTTCTAAAAAAAAAAAAAAAAAAAAAAAAAGACTTTGCATGTATTATTTGGATAAAGCAGGTGTTTCAAAGAAATAAAAAATACTGTAATTCAGTTTATTTTCTCTGCCCAATGTCCTAGCTATATTTTAAGCCTAGACAATCTGGAGGTTAAGAGATACAGAAATAGATGGAGCAGGACTGCATGTGGTTAGTAGCGGTTATTTCAGAAAATGTCAGAAAACATATGCCCAGGCGGAGGACCTCTGGTGGCAGGAAAATCTGTGTACAAAGAAGGGCAGCAAGAGGAAGACGCAGCGAGCAACCTGGAACACAAAAGACAGGGTATTGCACTGCGTTGCTATGTGGTTGCTCGTGCATTCAGAACCCTGTTATTGAACACCGACGCTGCAGGCTGTACTTAACGATCACAGTTGAATATTTAGGTTTGTGCCAGGCAGGCTGTGGGATAGCTCAGGACAAGTGCAGGAGGGATTCATGCCTTGGGCTATGATTACACAGAACGAAGTCACCTCCCAGGTGCCTGAGGTCACAGGTGCTTCTGCTTCTGCTTTGCTCCGGCTTCTGGTCTCCTCCCCCACAGCAGTGGCCAGGCCAAGCAGGAGGCGGTGGCCGGGCCAAGCGAGAAAGTGGCAGCTGTCACTGAGATCAGGTTCAGGGAAGAGAAAGGGGAATAAGTGACAATGAAATGAGCCATCCTGTTACCACAGAAAACAGATAAATGGGGGAGAGGGGATGGAATTAAAGATCAGAAAGGACTTACTCTGCCAGCGTTTCCCTGGAAGTGTCAGCTGAGCCTTAGAGGGCAGGGGTCTCAGGCCCGTGGTGAAGTGAGTGGCAGCTGCTACTCCCCTCCCAGTGGCTGTCCTGCTGGCGGATTGGAAACAGGTGGAAATCGTGTGAGAGTCATACTCTTACATCATAACTAGCAACAGCCTCATGTGATGAAGCCTCTTGCTTCCATACCACTTACATCACAGAAAAAGCAGCCTAGAGATGCATAGAAATGCAGATTCCTCTGCTCCACTCCAAAGGTCTGGGTTGCAGAGTACAATAACCGAAGTGAAGAATGCATTATAGAGAATCAACAGTAGAGAAGCAGATGATCAAACCGCAATTTGGAAGATAAGAAAGCAGAAAGCACCCAATCAGAACAGCAAAAAAAAAAAAAAAAAAAAGCATTTTAGAAAATGAGGATAGTGTAAGGAGCCTTTGGGGCAACTTCAAGCACCAACATTCTCATCAGGGGGGTGCCAGGAGATGAGAGGGTACAAGATATTGAAAATCTATTTGAAAGAATGACAGAAAACTTCTCTTACCTGGTGAAGGAAATAGACATACAAGCCCAAGAAGCACAGAGAGTCTCAAACAAGAGGAACCCAAAGAGGCCCTACGACACTTCATAATTAAAATGTGAAAAATTACAGACAAAGAAAATCTTAAAAGCATCAAGAGAAAAGCATTTAGTTACCTATAAGGGAGCGCCCATATGACTGCCAGCTGATTTCTCAACAGAAACTTTGCAAGCCAGAAGGGAGTGGCAAGAAATATTCCAAGTGATGAACAGCAAGGACCTATAGCCAAGATTACTCTACCCAGCAAAGCTCCCATTTAGAACTGAAGGTCAGATAAAGAGCTTCACAGACAAGGAGGAAAAGCTAAAAGAGTTCATCACAGTCAAACCAGTATCACAGGAAATGTTAAAGGGTCTTCCTTAACAAGAAGAAAAAGATTCAAACTATGAATAATAAAATGTCAATAAATACATACCTATCATCCATATATTCATTGCAGTATTATTTACAATAGTCAAGATATGGAAGCAACCTGAGTGTCCATCAACAGATGAATGGATAGAGAAGTGGTGCATGTATACAACGGAAAATGACGGCCATAAAACGAAGGAAATCTTGCATCTGCAACAACATGGATGAACCTAGAGGGTATCATGCTGACTGAAATAATGCCATGTGGTTTCACTTAAATGTGGAATCTAAAAAACAAGATAAATGATCAAGCAGAACAGAAACAGACCCAAAAAAAACGGAGAACAGACTGATGCTTGCCAGAAGGGAGGGGTTGGGGAACTGGGTGAAAAGGTGGAGGGATTGAGAAGTACAGATTGGTGGTTCCAAAGCAGTCACAGGGATGTAAAGCACAGCAGAGGGAATACAGTCAATAACATTGTAATAGCTATGTGTGGGGTCAGGTGGGCACTAGATTAATGGGGTGATCACGTCATAAGTTATATAAATGTCTAATCACTGGGCTGTACACCTGAAACTAGGCTAATCTTGTACATCAACTCTAATTGAAAAATAAAAAATACATATTAAAAAAAAAACAAAAATAGACCCCTCCTCCCTCACACACACACACACACACACACACACACACACACACACAAATAGATAAAGCAGTGGAATGGATGGCGGGCAATTCTGTTTTCGTTTTGTTTTTTGTTTGTAATTTGAAAATATATCAAGTCGGTTGTGAAGATGCTGATCATAAGTTCTGATTGGTAGTTACAATGTGAGATTGTTGGCAATTCCAAAAGAAATAATTATATAATAAATGACGTTTATTTTGAGAAAAATACTTCAAAGCACAGTCTTTGAAGAAGGAAACCATGAGCCGTCCTCCCTGCAGAAAAGCCCAACACAACGCAGGCAGCGTCACTGAGGCAGGTGGCACAGAGGCTGAGGTCTGTGCACCGCAGGCTGGCACAACCGTAACGTTGAAGATTTCACCTATTATCTCATCCCATTTTCACAACAGCCTTGTGGGGTTTTTAAGTCTTTCAGCTGCGGGTTTTCTGGCTCAGAGACATATTAGCAAGGCCACATGCTAATACTTATCACAGCTGACAAGAGTGTAGGTCTGCTATAGGTTTCAGCCTTTATTTTCTACGATGAATTACACGCCTGAAAATACTTTTGTGCCCCAGACCTGTGTAGACGGAAAGCTCTATGAATTTCTCTCAACCACTATTTTTATGTTTCTTTGTAATTATTTTTAATAGCAGTTTACAAACCCTTCACAGCAATTTGAGATTTCACCTTTCAGCAAACGAGCTGTAGCACAAACGGTAATGTTCGGTAATAAGGCCTGCTCTGCAGAAACACGGTCATTAATTCCTGTTTTCTTCCCAGGTAAACTCTGCTATGCACTTAGTCCATTAGTGACCCAGGGTAGCAGCGTGCCCGACTCAGTAAGTCAGGTTCAAGATCTTCTATGGAAGCTTTAATATCACTGTGTTTCTTTCCTTCATAGCATTTATTTATATTTCTAATTATGCATTTATTGGGGTGGGGTTATTTTGTATTTCATCTAGACTGTAGGCATCATATGTTTTTATTCACCATTGAGTCCTGGGTCTTTAAGTAATAGGCCCTCAATAAGTACCTGTTGAATAAAAGTGGGTGGCTGCATGTCTATATATATATAAAAGCGTCCCTCCAACTGGTCGCTATGACATGCACTGACTACCAGGGGGCAGACGCTCAATGCAGGAGCTGCCATGACGCGCACTGGCCATTTACAAAGAAATGGCACCATGGACCTGGCTCCCACAAGGCAACACTCGGCTTCCCCCAAGTGGGACACAGGCCCCACCACCACCCCAGAGCGACACCCCACCAAATCACAGCCGACGCTGCCAAGACCCCATGGCGCAAAATGTGGACCACAGCCAGCCCAGCCTGGAAACAGTCACTGTGGGCGCCGGGTAATGACATCACGTAGCAACGCCCGGCTCCCTCTCCCTAGCGACTAGCCTCCTTGCAGTTTCTTCAGCCCAGGAACATGACTTGCTTTATAGCCAGGTGCAAACATTTTACACTTTAACCAAACGTCTGTGAAGTGTTCTCCCATGCCTCATCTCACTTGATCCTCACAGAAGTCCTGGAGTAGGTAGATAAGGAGACTCGGTAGAATCCTATTTTCTTTTCATTAGCTGGAAAACGGAGATTTAGAAAGTTTAGAAACTTGACCCGACTGAACAGAAGAAATGGTGGACCTTAAAAATGACTTCAGGTTTTCTCACTGCACAGAATATAGTCAAACACTGCTGCAGTTAAATATTTTACCCCTTGTTCTCCCTGCGTGATCTACAATAATAATCTGCTTTGTGTTGATATTTACTGCTGTGTTGCTGACAATTACTTGAAAGAGAAGTTGGGGTGCTTCACTGGGCTGGAAAAAGTTTAGCTACATCAGAAAGCAGGTCTACTTAAGCAAGTTTATTCTATATAAAGGGCTAAGTTGACTAGCGCATGTGCAATACATATAAAGCTCTCACTGGTGCCAGTTGCATGCGTGTGTTTCGATCTGTCACTGTCGATCATGAATGTGGTTGACAATCCATTATAGAGAAAGAGCGAATAGCGATATTGAAATATTTCTTCTAATTAATTTCCTTTCAATGTGCACAAATCCGTGCACTGGGCCACTAGTGTACATATAAATGGGTAGATGAATAGACAAAGGAGGAAGTCAGGAAATGGGTCGGTCATTTTGTACGGCTAGAATTGAAGAAGGCTTCATACGTGACCTGGGATTTAACCTGGGCTTTGGAAAGGAGGCAAGAGCAGGGTCTCAGCCCACATGTTGCAATGCACAGCCTTCATTACAGCTTTGATTTCCTGTTGAGTGCATTCCAGGAGATGCATTCTAAATTGAGCCTTGCAGCTTTCTTCTTCAACACCTGTGCGTAAAGAAGGCATTGCTATGTTAAGCAACAGAGCTAATGAAAAGAGGAAATGAAAACCATTCTTAAATGAATAGAGTCCCACTTCCTCTCTAGCTTCCTTTAATATGATGTATCCTTGTACAAAAAAATGTTTCACTAGAAAGGACTTTTTTTCTAAAAGGCAAAATTAAGCCATATTCACCTTTCCCACAGACCTGCAGGATGCATGAGAAACAGTGGGAACGGGTGACTTGGGGCTGAGGAATAAATTGTTTGCTGCTCTGCAGAACGTCCAGAAATGCGATGCAACTCAGGCAGTGTTTCTCCTGCTCAACTCAAGAACCCAGGCCTTTGGCGCCCTAATTCACGACAATATGTTCCCTGCCTCACCTTGCAGATGGCGGAGTTTTCAACTTCTTACAAGACTCTCTCTCTTTTGATGGTGACCGAGGGGATTACATGACTCCAACAAGGCTTCCTCTTTGTGCATGTCTTCATCCTCCTTTTTCTAAGTTCTCTCCCCCATGCACTCCCTCCCCTCTTCCAAATGTTTGCTCTGAAATTTAATTTGTTGATCTAGCACATGAAAAAGTAATTATCCTTTGCATTTGCTTTTACATCTTTTGGTTTCAGAAGGAGACTGTCCCTTAATGGCATGTCAGGTTTCTCCTTACTCGGGACGTCCCAATAGTCTTCTTGATCCTCCCCAGGACAAAGACGGACCTGGCCCCAAGGCCGTCCCTGCAGCCCAGAGCAGGTGTCTGTGTGCACTACCTTGACGAGTCTCCCATCTCCTGATGTGAGATTTTAAAAATCCTTTGCTAACAGGTCAGACCTCATTCATTGTGTTCCTCCCCCTGAGCTCTGAGCAGCACATTGTTGTCCGTCTGGTACACAGGGACGCTGGGCAGGTGGTCTCAGGTACCAGCTGGGCTCTAGGCAGCTTCCGGGCCCCTGGGGACTCATGGCAGCCCCGCTAGCCCTTGCCTCCGCCACCAGCAGGGACTTAGGATCCGAGAGGTGATGGATCGCCCAGCTTCCATGATTTGCAGCCGTAACTACTCAGGAAAGCCAATCTGTCCTTAAAAAAGGGAAACACCGCAGGACCAGGGAGCATTGGTTTCCATGGCAACGGCATGGGTCAATCCACAGTCACACCTTCCGCAGCCTTGATCGCATCTGCAACTACCACCTCCTGCACTTCCTTTTGTGTGAGCCTCTCTCCGTCGCTCAGTTCCCATATCTGCTGGGAGAATCTCAAACTGCGAAACTACAGGAGCTGAATTTAAAGTAAAAGCTGCAGGAGCCTTAATAAGACTCCGCAGCTGGGCCTGCATGGCTCAGTGGTTGAGCATCAACCTATGAACCAGAAGGTCAAGGTTCAATTCCAGGTCAGGGCACATGCCCGGGTTGCAGGCTCGGTCCCCAGTAGGGGGCATGAAGGAGGCAGCCCATTAATGATTCTCTCTCATAATTGGTGCTTCTCTCTCTCTCTCCCTTTCCCTCCCTCTCAGAAATCAATAAAAATATATATGATTTTAGACACCACAGAGCTCTGTTTATTTGGAAACTCAGACACATGCTCGCTGAAATCCAGGCCTGTATCCTGACCCTCAGAACCTTTCTTCCCACCTTCTGTCCCAGCTTGGAAATTCGTGACTCACAATACCCAATGGCTTTGGAAAAGTCCATGTCATTCTGCCTTCCAAGGCCATGTGCATCGTGGACACCAGCTTTGTTAGGGCAAAGCCCCCACCCTCCAGCTGTGGCAGACGCCCTGTCCATGGACCTTTGCTTAGGGGACTCCCTGCTCTTGCTTTTCTCGTCCACACTCTACAGGTACGTGGTGTGTATCTCCTTCAGGTTCTTGAACACACCCCGTACTCTGGGCTCCACACGGCTGTCCCTCTTTCTGGAACATTGTTCCCTTGGCCTCTGCCTGTCTGGCAGGCGTCTTGTGGCGGGAGAGCTAAGTGGGATGAGCTCACTAGCTGGGCGTCTGGGAGAAGAGCTTCCGGCTGCCAGGCTGCCATGTCCCCCAGTTCAGGCAGGTGGGAAGCCTGGCAGGGAGGTCAGAGACCAATACACTCCCTGACTAGGGCACAGTTTTCAAGGATTTACTAGCAACCAGCTGGTGTCTGCATTCAACCGGGTTATACACGCAAACCACTTCGCTCTTCTTCTTACAGCTGACGTACTAGCAGTGATGGGGGCGGAGAACAATGGAAATTGTGTCCAGTTCCTCTTTTCGGCACATCCTCCATTCTTGTCCTCTCCCATTTCCTATTCTCTTTTGTCCTTCTCTCGTTTTCACCCCCTTGTCAGTCTCCTCCTCCCTCTTCTTCCTGGCACCCCTTCAATTTCGGTCTCCTATCTGCACCCTTTATTGCATTACTCTGCCTTCTTAAAGTCTCAAGAGTCAAGCTGTCCCTGCGAGATAAAGATAAGAAAGTCTGTCCACATCCATTGAGAATAGCCGTTGGGATTTGCGTTGTGTTACTAGCAAAAGTGACCACATTACCACGATGATGAGGAAGGATGTCGGGGGCGGGAGAGGAGACAGCGAGTGTGGCTTGCCGAGTAAAGCGCGGGCTCATCTGGCCTGTGACACAGATCTGGGCTCTGAGACCACGGCCAACGACAACGGCACCTGCTCTCAGCCTGTGACCTGAACACCCCTCCTCTCTGCCTTACACTCAGTGCAGAGGCGACGGCAACGCACCGCCCTATCCTGGGCTCTGCCTCAACCACAGAAACCTTGCACTACAGCCTCCCTTACTGCTCAGACCAGACACTCCCAGAGCTTCTCCAGGGCCTGCCTCTCCGGTCACTGCCCCAGCCCCCTGTCCCTCCCCCCCCCACACACACACACATCAGGACTCTGAGCCTGCTGCCCGCCCGGATCCCTGTCCTTCCGGCCCCTCCCGAGCACAGGCACTGGTGGTGTTTGGAGGCTATCCCCCGTCACAGCGCTGTGGAGGCATGGGGAGTGGTTACGCTAGCAAAAGGCGTCCTCCTGAGCCTTGAACATGGCCATGTGCTCCGTCCAGGGAGCGCTGTAACCTTTCCTCTCGAGAAGGCGAAAGGAGCCATTTCTAACCTTTATGCGTTTTCATCACGAATTTCCACCTGGCCCCTTGCCAGTCATTCCTCAGGCATGTCTCCGTTCAAAACGTAACTGTCATCACATCCCTGCTCTGCTGGCCTCTGAGCCACACACCAGCCCTGCAAGCAGCTGCGTCTCCACATCCTCCTGCACCCCCACCAGGTGTCACCCCCACCCGGTGCTACCACAGGCCCCACTACATTCCAGCTACACTGCTGTCTTAGGCCCCCAGAGCACCCCAATCTTTCATGCCTCAGATCCTCTCCCCAAGCTGGCCCCATCCTGCCCATCACATTTACACGGATAATTCATTTCTTCCTTGTCTCAGCTCAAGTCCGTCCTCAGAGAGGCCTCCTTTGAACTTCTTAAACCCAAACCTTCTTCCCGTCCAAACTCCATGGCTCTCAAAAGCAGAACACATTTTTTTTTCTTTAAAGCACCTGCTATACATTTTCTTTGTACCATTAGGGGTCCACTTGGGGGGAAAACAACGTATCAGGTCGTTTTAACAGGGAGAATCAAATATAGAAAATTGGCCAAAAAGGAACCGAGGGATGGAAAAGTCCGGAATTAGAGACGGAGGCAGGCGGGCAGGCGGGCAGGAAGCAGCCCGAGCAGAGGGCTGGGGACCATCAGGACCAGAAGGGGGCGCCTGCAGGGCCGGACCAGACCTGGGAGGGGCTCTGGAGAGTGGCTCTCAGCCCAGGGGGTGGGAGGGTGCCGCCTGGCAGGTGCTGGCATTGCTGACTGACAGGTGGAGGGACTGGTGGCAGGAGGGCTGGAAGGAACTGGAATCTGCAGCCAGCAGTGATGCTGGGTCAGTCACAGGGTGGCAGGACACGAGAACAGGTCCCGACAGGTCTCCCTCGAGCCCACCTAGTCAGAACCCAATACGGGTCCGCCTGTCGGAGGAACAGCGCCTGCAGAGGACAGCCCCAGGCCAGCGGGTGTGGAGATGAGGTGTCAGCTCACTCGCCAGCACAGCTACTGTTGGTTTTTATTGCATTTTCTTTCCTACTATACTCTGCGGTCCGGGACCCAGGCCTCCCCTCCCCACCCCCCGCAACCCCACACCCCGCCAATGGCCCAGCTCAGTGAGAAGTAGACAGAGGTACTCAGTACATATTCCTTGGGTGGACGCATTAGTTTAAAAACAAAACAAACAACAACTGCTTAGCAAAATGTACAATTCATTCTTGTCCCCTGAACAGTAATGAGTGCCTTGGACGGTGATCCAGACTCTGGGCTGATTCTGAGCGTGAGGCACTTTGCATTCATTAGCAAGGAGTTCAAGGCGTTCTCCTGGGGCATACGTACATACTAACATGCCACAGCACAGGTCGTGTGTTTAAATGCTCAGAGGGCAACAGGCAGCAGAATCCGGAGGTCAGGACAGGAGGACAACGTCCTGGGCTGACAGCCCTGCAGAGGCTCTGACCAGAGGCAGGTGAGAGCGACCAGGAAGGCGGGGCAGGGACGGCCAGGTGTGGCCTGTTCCCGGTGGTTGTGATGGAAGCAGAGACGTCACCGGGAAAGGAAATGGAAACCAGCTGTGGGAAGCCATGAATTCCGAGTTAGAAGTGTATCAGGTCTTTTGCAAAAGGTTACAGCAGGGGTCCTCAAACTGCGGCTGGCCCGCTGGGTGCCGCTGCCTGTCCTGCTTAGCAGCCGACTCGTCCTGGGCTCGCAGTGCGCATAGGAATTTGTTCATAGTTTTTTTTTTAAACTCTAGTCCGGCCCTCCAACGGTCTGAGGGACAGTGAACTGGCCCCCTGTTTAAAAAGTTTGAGGCAAAGGAGTGATGTGGCCCTTGAAGACGTTTTCTGGGGAGAAATTGGCAGCGTCCTGGGGAACTGTGGGTGCGCAGCAACCACATGACTATTAACCTGAGCAGAGAACGATGGGGAGAGCGGAATAAAGGCAAAGGTAACAGGTAACTTTAGGGGGAGGATCAATGCACCTCTCGCAGAAGGAATCAGGACAGGCGGGAGAGAAGAGGCAGGGAGTGGGGGGGTGCAGGCAGGGGAAGGGGGTGCAGGTGGGGAGGGGGGCGCAGGTGGGGAGGGGCTCGTGCGCACGCAGGGAGGGGGCGGGAGCTGAGGCTCCTCCGCGGGGCGCCCATGGAGACTCAGGCAGGACTGAGTGGCGTTCCATGGGAAGCCCGAGCGGCAATGACGTCGGCCCAGGGTCCGGGTGACTGCCGGGCACGCAGATCAGCACGCGTCCGGGAGGATGTATATGTCCTCGTCCTGCGGGCTCGCGGGGGCCCCGGGCGCGTGGAAGTTGTAATAGTCGCCCGAGGCCTCGTTCCCGTAGACGTGTTCCTGGCAGGGGTCCCGCCCCGCGTTCTCGTACAGCCCCGCGGCGCCGGGGCCCCCCGCGGGCAGGTTCTCGTAGTGGTCCTGGGGGTCCGCCTCCCCTGCTCCGGGGTGGGGGGCGGGGGCCTTGGAGCTGACGCCTTGGGGGCCCGCGGAGAGCGTCTTGGAATAGTCCCTCCGCTGGCGCCTCCCCCGCAGGAACCCCGGGAGGGCAAGGGGGGCCCGGCCCCGGCATTTCCAGTGCCAGACGCACCCAACCCCGCCGGCGACCGCCAGCAGCAGCAGGGAGAGCCCCACGGCCACGGCCACGGCCACGGCCCCGCTGCCGCCGCCGCAGCCCTGCAGCATCGCGGCGCAGGCGGTGCTGTTCGGGGGGACGCGGAGGCCCCGGAGGAACTCACAGGCACAGCCCTCGGTGAGGGCGCGGGGGGTGTGGTTCTGGTTCTGGTTCGAGACCAACTCGGGGAGCTCCTCCAGGCATCGCCCTCTCAGACCAGAGAGGACGGGGTCGGGCAGCGTCCCGAAGCAGTCGGAGGCGGAGGCGAGGCGGAGGAAGCGCGGTCCCGGGAGCCGGTTCTCGTGGCTGCGGTCTCTCACCTCCTGCCCATTAGGGAGCAGCTGCACCGTGTCGGGGGGCGCCTGACCCCCCGGTCCTCTGGGGGCTGAGTGCTGAGGCGAGGCAGCAGCGCAGGGAGGGCAACAGCAGAGCAGAAAACTCAAGGACAGGAAGGTGGGGCGGCCTGCCATCCAGAGACCTGCCGTGAAGAAGAGCACAGGAATGCGCGTTTGTGACCTCGACCATCAACCCGGTTTCCCACCGATGGCGACCAGCTGCGTGAGGACAGACCGTCTGCGAGGCGGAGGGTTAGCGCGGGCCTTCAGGTTCGGCAGGCGGGGTATCTCCACGAAGGAAGGGGGTGCCCCAACCGTGCGCGCCACCCCTCCTCGGCCCGCCCACACCCACGAGCGCACTGCACTCCCCACGCAGCGTGGTCACTAACCACCGGGAGTGGAAACTGAGGCCCATGCATTTTTATGTCCCAGAGAGCAGCAGAACCTGGCCAGAGGAGGCAAAGGGATTCCCGAATGAACGATGACCACACAGCCGGCTCCAAACCTCAGCACGAACTGCTTAAATCGACACTAAACCACAAGGGTGCCAGTGCAATGGCGCATCCCAGGCTGCGGCCCCACCCCAGGAGGGGGAGCGCAGGAGGCCGCCAATGGTTGTTCCGGTCTCACGTCAATGTTTCTCTCTCTCTCTCTCCCTTCTTCTATCTAAAAATCAATTTTAAAAAACCTTTAAAAATATACCTAAAGGTATGTCTTCTACAGGAGGGTATAGTTTATGCTTAAGAGCTATGTGACATAAAACAAAATATTTTTGAAAGCCGTCCTAGCACCATTCTGAAAACTTCCAGCCAACAACGTCCATTCAATTAAGATAATGTTAGAGTGTTTTCTTCAATGTTTTAAAATAGCAAAGAGAAACAGAAAGGACTGTACTGAATGTTCTGGTTTGATTTGATTTTATCAACAAAATATTACAGTTTTCCAATTATACAGAGAAATAGTTACATCCAGTAGTTGTTTTTTGTTTTATTGATATAATTGACATGATACTGGATATGTTTAAGATGTGCAACATGATTTGACAGATGTGTATATTGTGAAATGATTGCTACATTAAGTTTAGTTAACATGCATCCCCTCCCATAGTTACAATTATTTTCTTGTGGTGAGAAATTTTAAGATCTGTTCTCTTAGCCACTTTCAAATATGCAATATTGTTAACAGTACAGTCATCCAATATTGTTCATTGTGCTTGTGAAAGGGTTATCGTCTTTAATTAATTAATCGTTAGTGCAGAGTTTACTTTGGGTCACCTTCTAACACCTTTCCCTGGATTGCTATCTCCTTCAACCCTGTGGCTGCCACACGAAGCAGACACTACTGTAATCTCCACATTACAAATGAGAAAAGACAAGATTAAAGCAGTTAAGTAACTTCTTTAACAACCAAGAAGCTACTGAATCAACATTCAAGTAAACCTTCCCCCCACATATTATTCTCACCCAGATTCCTGTACACAGTTGTCCAGCACAGCTGTCGCTGTGAATCGAGGGCTGGGAGCTTATCTAATTCACCTGTGACCAGCACGGCTAGGTTATTAAGTATTGGTTAATGAATGAGCAGCCTGCCTTAGGTAACGTAGAACCGTAAACAGGAAAAAGGAAGCCCACAACTTGGGCCTGGCTTTCTGTGACTAGTCAAGTCCAACAGTGACCTGTCCAAGCTACTCCTGGTTACAGTACATCAGGTGGAAACACCACACGGATAGGAGATGCATTCATCTATGTGTCTGATACAACCACAGGGATGATAACCCCGGCCGAGACGTGTCTGACTCTCCGGCACTTTTGTGAGTCCCTCCTCCACAAGCCAGACTCCGAGGACAAAGGTTTGGCATTTCCCTTATAACACAGATGAGAGCTGATCACACTTGTTCTATTTTACAGCATACGTACTTCCTTCAGCAATGACTTGCTCGCATGTGAGCTGAATTTTAAACCCTGATTGAAATGCATCAGCTCTTTAGAAGGCGCCAGGCGGGCTCCCACCGGGGAGGACTCTTGGCGCTGCCGAGGGCCATGAGTTACCCCTCAGCTCCCAGGAGGAGGCTGTGTTTGACCATCTATGCTGCTCTGAGCAGAAGAGATGCTGCACGACATCCCAGTGTTACAACCGCTTGTCAGAGACGTGTCACTTAGACAGAGAGAGGACTTTCTACAGGAAAATAAATGCACCCTTTCTTTCCTTCAAAGTAAGTTAACAGGAAAACCCGTAATACATACACAAGGACCTGGTAGAATGAAAACATGGTAAACAAAAGCCTTTCACATAGTCTCACCCTAAATAAGCTTCTCTTTGCTCAATCTGGAAGAAGACTTTTTGGGGTTTTTTGGAAAGTAGTTCCAAAAGGTCACCCAACCATTCTTCATTTGTCTTAAAATCACAATTTGTTGATAAGCTTCTGGATTTTCAAAGTCAGACGCTGCCCTTCTGTTTGGAAACAACGCAACAGCCAAGCAAACCTCACGTTTGTGAGCAGACACACCTGCACAGAACCAGCAACACACCCACCCCACCCAGGCCGCCACAGACACTGCCCGATACGGCAAAAGCCACCAATGATTAAACCGAGCTCATCTCCTTCCAGCAGCACAGGAGGTTCCCGCTTACCTCGATGGCACGCCGGGCACCCCACTGTTCTCTGGGTTCGTTTTAACCTGCTTTTGTGGCGCCTGTTCCCCTTTTCACTTGGCCAGCACTTCCTCCTTCCCCGCCTTCCGATGACTTCGTGCTTGCAGAGCTTCCTGGCTTGGGGGAAGTTCCTGTCAGATGCACAGGTGTCTGAGCAGGGAAATCCAGCCTTCATCTTTATCACGACATAATTCTCCCGCTTTATCGGAAACGATGCACAAAGCACGATGGTCTCTTCTTCGAGCAGTATTTGCAGTCCTCACGTCAGACTCCATCCAATAGCACTTCAGTGACACTTCAGTTTTTAAAAAGAAATTTTTTAAATGAACAGGTCTTGGCTATTTACTTGTTTCCTCCCCGATGGCTGGGACAGATCTCATCATGCACAGTATGTTCCGGTGCCCAGGTAGCTCCACAGTGTGTCCCGATGCCCAGGTGCCTCCACACTGTGTCCCGATGCCCAGGTACATCACACTGTGTCCCGGTGCCCAGGTGCCTCCACACTGTGTCCCGATGCCCAGGTGCATCACACTGTGTCCCAGTGCCCAGGTACCTCCACACTGTGTCCCGATGCCCAGGTGCATCACACTGTGTCCCAGTGCCCAGGTACCTCCACACTGTGTCCCGGTGCCCAGGTGCCTCACACTGTGTCCCGATGCCCAGGTGCCTCCACACTGTGTCCCGGTGCCCAGGTGCCTCCACACTGTGTCCCGGTGCCCAGGTGCCTCCACACTGTGTCCCGGTGCCCAGGTGCCTCCACACTGTGTCCCGATGCCCAGGTGCCTCCACAGTGTGTCCCGATGCCCAGGTGCCTCCACACTGTGTCCCGGTGCCCAGGTGCCTCCACACTGTGTCCCGATGCCCAGGTGCCTCCACACTGTGTCCCAGTGCCCAGGTGCATCACACTATGTCTGTAGCATCTCTAAGACCTGCTCCCTGAGCACTAAATGGGAAGTGGTGAGGTGGGCAGAGGAGAGGATAGAGATGGGGTTCTGCCCGTCATGCACTGGTGGCTCCTCAGCTGCAGGGTGAACAAGGGGGATCAGAAGACGAACTTCCTGAAGTGCATAGCGGGCTCAGCAAGAGGAAGGCACGCCCTGCAGCCTTCCCACTGACCATTTCAGACCCAGGAGCTGAGGGCTAAGAGCACATCACGCACAGGGGCTGTGGGAGCAGAGAGGCACCTTTAGGGTGTCCCGCAGAGCACGGACTGGTCGGGTGCAGCAGGGGGTCCTGGCGGGTCCCAGGGTGACTGCACCTCAGCCCTCCCTCCACACGGGCACACACAGTCTGCATGCAACGTAACAGACACAGGTTTATGCAGAACCACACAAGCTCCTCTGCAAGTCAGGATGGCGGCACGCGCACCCAGGTTTCCCTTTAAAACTGGGGACGTCACTGAGCCTTACACTCCAGATTTCCTACAGATAAATAGGGTGCAGGGGTCCTGCCTGGCCCCTCGCTCCAGAGAGGAACTTTTTAAAGTAATAGAATCATTCTCTGAGATGACAGAAGCCATGCCATGTATATTCAAAACAGAAGGGCTGTGGAATTGTCTCGTAGGGGTCAGGTATTCCAGCCTGAGGTCCGTGTTTCCTGTTTCCTGTCTTTGGCCGGGAAACACATTTTTATTGTCTTCTTATGTCACTTTCTGTCACAGGGATCCAGCCTGGGTTCCTTCTCTGGTTTGGGTGGTTTTGGTAGCACGGGGTCTGGGAGGTGATTTCTGTCCTGCAGTCATTGGGTCTGGAGAGTTTGTATCAAATAAACCTCCTTCTCCGTCACTGATTAACAACCACTTCATTTAATTGAAATTCAGATTCCCAGCACTTACTTTTGTGTCAATTAACGTATTCATTTTAACCACGTTTTTATTTTTTTCAGATACTTGGACGAGTACCTTGGTCAGCGTGGAGGTGTCTGTTCCGCAGACTTTAGCTGGACGCTGCTGACTAAAGCGCCTTCCCGCTCGCTCTGAGAGGAGCCCGCACTGTAGCCAGGTGTCAGGAGCCTCACGGGACCGGACCCGTCGACACAAGGCAGGGTGTTCCCTGGGAAGGCGGGATGCATGTTAGTCAGCAGGTTCATCCACACTGATGGGTTCATGGGATTAACCAAAAAGCTTTAATGGAATGAGTCACTGCCTCCCAACTATGTGGGGCAAGGAGTTCAGGAAAACTTTACGGTGAGGGAAGGGAGCAGCTGAAGACAGGAGAGAAGGCGTGTGAACAAGAAGAGTCACTTCAGTTCACAGAGGCCCGTCCTGTTGGCCGCTGGCAAACTAAACCCTATAATGTTGGGAGGGCGGTGGGGGGGGGGGGGGGCGGTTAGCAGATTTTACTGAAAGGGATCTCAGGTATTATGTAGCCAAGGAGTTCATTCCCAAACCTGAAAGTCTATCACAATCACTTATGAAGCTTTTTTTTTTTTTTTTTTTTAATACGAATTCCTAGGGCCCTGGAGATTCTGCTTCATGAAGTCTGGAGTGGGGCCCAGGGATCTTTTAATCTAGAATTAAACACCCCAAGGACTTCCTGGAGTGTAAGGACTACTTTTCATTTTACCCTCTCTCATACTATAGGACTTTTCCCATGAATATGCACTACTTCTAAAACAAAACAAACACTGAAACTTCCCAGACGATGCTGGTTTGTGGCCAGGTCTGAAAGACATGAACGCACCGCCAGGGGAGTTACGTGAGGTGCGCTTTGGGCCACGGAGCAGAGGGGAGCGGGCTGTGTCCGATTCGGCTCCCCAGTCTGTCAGGCGCCTTCATGTCCGATTCCCTCTGCTCCCGCCCCCCCTTTACTACGACCCAGCCACCTCCCCAAACACTAGGGATGCTGCCCTGCTCCGGGGCTGGTGACGGTGGATCTCCACGCAGCCATTCCTCAGGCTGCCCATCGAGGCTCCTGTGCTATAACTAACTAGCGTCTTCATCAAAAAAGGAACGGGTGGAGGGCAGGACAGTTACTTTAAAAGCCACGAAAGGTTGAGGCCATCAGATAGGACAGGCTTTTGATTCGTTCGGATTACCATCTTCTTTGTAAATGGTCTTCTGGTTCGAGTAGAGGAGTCCTCCGTGACATGGGAGGGAGACTGAGCTGGGCATTGGAACTTCTCTGGAGCCGCCAAGCCTGGGGCTGGTGAGACTGGTGGAAGAGAGGCCTCGGGACTGAACCTTGAGGGCCACCGTCACGGCAGGGTTTCTGCTTTCTAAGACTAGGGCCCTGGCTTACGTAAGAGGCGTTGCTCAAAGTCCCGTTTGCCCTGAAACCCAGGTGCAGAGCAATCGTACCTAAAGGAAACAGTTCTGGCCTCTTGGGCAAGGGACACGGGTTCCCAGTCTTGCTTTCTTCACGGACAGAGTGCACTACGGCATGCACGGGGGGAGCCCCGCGTCCTTCAGGAGCTACCAAGGCCGAGCGGCTGTCCGTCAGGGAGGGTGTTCAAAGCGGTTTTCGTGATTAGCATCCACTTCCTTTTAGTGCAACTACCTCTTTTCATCACAGGTCTTTCCTCACTGCAGCCCAGGCCAGATAACAAGCCTGGTCGCTTGCTTCACCCCCAGTTACCCTCGCGCCCCATTCTTTCCCTGTCATCGCTTTATAATAGAAAATAAGGGACACTGGGAAAATGGTTACTCAACGTGAGAACATTTTACTTCTTGTGAATACAAGTGAAAGCTGCATAATTAGCGTGCCCATAGCAGAACATCCTAGACTGTGAACACAATTCACAAGCCAGAGAACTGATAAATTACGTCAACAGGTCTTGTTGGTCACTGGAGGAGGCGCGTGCTTTCACTAGGATTAATAACAGACATCCACCTGGACAACGTCTGTCTCTGCCAACTTCCTCAGTAATGCTGAGAGGTGCGCTGGAGACTAGGCCTCGGTGGCCAACACCTTCTCCCCAGACCAGAAATGGCCGGTACCATTACCATTTCAAACCGTGGTCTCCCAGGCGGGGCTGCCTCACGGGGAAGCTCCGGATCCTGGGGAGAGTTGATGAGGCCTCAGGAAGAAGCTGGCTGCCATCTTTTCTGGCTTTGGAAGTGGCGTGGACCACTCTCCTGAGGAGCTTTTAGACGTACGCATGCTTGCGTTCCAGGCCACAAACATTTTCAAAAAGTTCCCGAGGGTCTAATTGAACATTTGTAGTGTCAAAGGTCACCAGCGAGCCAATACTGACTTCTGGGGTCTTTCTGAGCTGGCACCCCCTCTCTGCTGTCTGATCTTGAGCAAACCAGTTTTCTTCCGAGTAAAACGGGAAGTGCAGAGTGTTGCAAGAAAAAGAAATAGTCTGCAAAGTGCTCCAGGTTCACCTCTTTCCAGACCTCCCATCCTCGTGCACACACTGCTCAGAGCTGGCAGGGATGGCTTCAACACACATCGGACCCCATTAGCCCTCTGCTCTGCGTAAGATCCACGGCTCCCTGGAGTTCAACTTGACTCCAAACCAAACTCCGGTGGGACGGCTTTCGATGGGCGCCGCCCTTTGCAGCCACCCCCTCAGGCCTCTTCCCTGTCAGTGGCCCTCTGGCTGATCCCTCCTGGCTTGTCCCCCTTCAGAGAGAATTCCTCACGCCCTCTGACCCAGGTTATGCCTCCGCATGGTCCCACGCCTGCCTCACGTCATTCAGCCTTCCTCCTCAGTGTCTCCTCAGGGAGGCTTTCTATTGCCCCGGACACGCTGTCCGTCACTGCCCCCCCCCCCCACTGTCACACACAGTCACTGTCCCCCCGACAGTCACTGTCCCCCCGACACACAGTCACTGTCCCCCACACACACAGTCACTGTCCCCCCCACACACACAGTCACTGTCCCCCACACACACTGTCACTGTCCCCCACACACACAGTCACTGTCCCCCACACACACTGTCACTGTCCCCCACACACACAGTCACTGTCCCCCTGACAGTCACTGTCCCCCCGACACACAGTCACTGTCCCCCCCCCACACACAGTCACTGTCCCCCACACACACTGTCACTGTCCCCCACACACACAGTCACTGTCCCCCACACACACTGTCACTGTCCCCCACACACACAGTCACTGTCCCCCACACACACAGTCACTGTCCCCCACACACAGTCACTGTCCCCCCTACACACACAGTCACTGTCCCCCACACACACTGTCACTGTCCCCCACACACACAGTCACTGTCCCCCACACACACTGTCACTGTCCCCCCACACACACTGTCACTGTCCCCCCACACACACTGTCACTGTCCCCCACACACACTGTCACTGTCCCCCACACACAGTCACTGTCCCCCCCACACACAGTCACTGTCCCCCTGACAGTCACTGTCCCCCCGACACACAGTCACTGTCCCCCACACAGTCACTGTCCCCCACACACACAGTCACTGTCCCCCCCACACACACAGTCACTGTCCCCCACACACACAGTCACTGTCCCCCACACACACAGTCACTGTCCCCCCCACACACACAGTCACTGTCCCCCTGACACACAGTCACTGTCCCCCACACACACTGTCACTGTCCCCCACAGTCACTGTCCCCCACACACACAGTCACTGTCCCCCACACACACAGTCACTGTCCCCCCCACACACACAGTCACTGTCCCCCACACACACGGTCACTGTCCCCCACACACACACAGTCACTGTCCCCCCCCCACACAGTCACTGTCCCCCACACACACACAGTCACTGTCCCCCCCCACACAGTCACTGTCCCCCACACACACAGTCACTGTCCCCCCCACACACACAGTCACTGTCCCCCACACACACAGTCACTGTCCCCCACACACACTGTCACTGTCCCCCACACACACAGTCACTGTCCCCCCCACACACACAGTCACTGTCCCCCACACACACACAGTCACTGTCCCCCACACACACAGTCACTGTCCCCCACACACACTGTCACTGTCCCCCACACACACAGTCACTGTCCCCCCCCCACACACAGTCACTGTCCCCCACACACACAGTCACTGTCCCCCACACACACAGTCACTGTCCCCCCCACACACACAGTCACTGTCCCCCTGACACACAGTCACTGTCCCCCACACACACTGTCACTGTCCCCCACACACACAGTCACTGTCCCCCACACACACAGTCACTGTCCCCCCCACACACAGTCACTGTGCCCCCCACACACACAGTCACTGTCCCCCACACACACAGTCACTGTCCCCCACACACACAGTCACTGTCCCCCCCCCACACAGTCACTGTCCCCCACACACACAGTCACTGTCCCACACACACACACAGTCACTGTCCCCCCCACACAGTCACTGTCCCCCACACACACACAGTCACTGTCCCCCCCCCACACAGTCACTGTCCCCCACACACACAGTCACTGTCCCCCACACACACACAGTCACTGTCCCCCACACACACACAGTCACTGTCCCCCCCCCACACAGTCACTGTCCCCCACACACACAGTCACTGTCCCCCCCCCACACACAGTCACTGTCCCCCACACACACAGTCACTGTCCCCCCGGAGGCAATGGCCGCCCACATGCAGTTCTTCCTCCTCTCCCTTCCCACGTCCCAAGTCAAAAGCGACCAGAAAGCCAACGAGACACGGAGCTCGTGTGCTCCCTCCTCCGTCAGCTCCGCTCAGGGTTGGTCAGAGGGTGGAGCAGGGCCTCTCCGTCCTGGGTCAGCCCTCCTGGCCGTCCTGCCCGTCCTGACTCTGAGCAGCCCCGACACTGACCTCCTCCGTGCCAGGCTCTGCACAAGCACATGCTGGGCCCTGGCTCCCTTTTCCCAGCCTCACGCGCGCTGTCACCCCACCGACACTGTCACCCCACGCGGCGCTGTCACCCCACCGACACTGTCACCCCACGCGATGCTGTCACCCCACGCGCGCTGTCACCCCACGCAACACTGTCACCCCACGCGGCACTGTCACCCCACCGACACTGTCACCCCACGCAACACTGTCACCCAGCGCGGCGCTGTCACCCCACCGACACTGTCACCCCACGTGCACTGTCACCCCACGTGCACTGTCACCCCACCGACGCTGTCACCCTACACGACACTGTCACCCCACCGACACTGTCACCCCACCGACACTGTCACCCCACGCGTGCTGTCACCCTACACAACACTGTCACCCCATGCGCGCTGTCACCCCATGCGACGCTATCACCCCACGCGACGCTGTCACCCCACCGACACTGTCACCCCATGCGTGCTGTCACCCTACACGACACTGTCACCCCACGCACGCTGTCACCCCACCGACACTGTCACCCTACACACTGTCACCCCACCGACACTGTCACCCCACGCACGCTGTCACCCCACCGACACTGTCACCCTACACGACACTGTCACCCCACGCACGCTGTCACCCCACCAACACTGTCACCCTACACGACACTGTCACCCCACCGACACTGTCACCCCACGCGACAGCAGTGGGCGTGAGGCCCAGAGCACGTCAGTGACTGCGAGGACCAAATCCAGGATGCATCTAGTCTCCTGTACAGTTTCACTTACAAATCTGTTTGTCCGAGAAACAATGCACCTCCTGCTGTACTGTGTGCCACGCACACGCTCCATACGGGGGTACAGCACCCAAGAAGCCACGTGCTGTCCTCGCGAGGCCTCATCCCTGAGGGGAGACAACGAACAGCCGAGAAACAATACGAAGCGAGGCGCTGGGCAACCGGGCCGGATGGCAGACAACACGGGGAGGGCGGCCCGGCCCCAGAGCTGACCTGCCATTGAGAATCACTTTATGTGCATTTTGATTTATGTGCATTTTTAAAACCTATAAAAAGTGATCAAAGAAGTTAATAACCCACCTGCAAAACATAGTGCATAAACAAGTAAAGAAACGATTCCTATTAGTCTCCTGTGACCCTCCCACAATGCTGTGCTTTACGCACACTGAAGACTGAAACAGCCATTAGTTCCGTCCTTCGTGGTTTCCAGGAAACATGCCCTCCTGACCACACAGCCCCTGTGCTTCTCAGCAGGTGCTTTGGAGGTCTCTCCACACGAACGCCTAACGCTCTGCCCTGTTTGTACGACGCCTGGACGTTCACCGAGTGAACACACAGCATTCGAAACCGCCCGCTAGTATCTCCTCCCCTTCAGCTGCTGCAGACACAGCCTCACCCCCAGGCGGCCAACTGCTCCGAGGTCGTCTCCGTTGTGCCTGCTAGAAGCTGCAGGTACAGGCAGCACCTGCCCGCCCTGCGCCCGCGCGCCCCCCCCGCCCCCCCCCCCCCCCAGCAACCGGGCCTGGCGCCCCTACAAGAAAACCTCACTTAACAAGTAGACACTGGGGTTTGTGTGCTAATGTCTTCCTGTAAAATGTCCACGGGGCACATGCCCAGGTTGCAGGCTCGATCCCCAGTGTGAGGCGTGATGTTTCCATCTCTCTCTCCCGCTTCCTTCCTCTCTGAAATCAATAAAAATATATTTAAAAAAATAAATTCTAAGTTTCTATTTTATTCTATGACCTAGAACAGCTTAAAAAGTATTGGAATTATTGAACTTTATAGTGATACAGAGTTGCCCCATGAAACCAGCTAGGCCTGAGGGCTTTTTAGAGGGCAGTTTTTGACAAATTTCTCCACTTCTGTGCAAATTGGTCTTGCTAAATTTTTTAATATTTCTGGCATCAGATTTGATAAATATTTTCTTAGGAAAGTGTCTATCTCATCATAGACTTAGGCTATTTACGTGGACTAAGTATCTCCAATTATTCCTTAAATTTCCTCTCTGGTTATTTTAAGTACATTTTCTGTCTCTCTGTTGCCCTCTTTTCTGAGGGAAAGGGAAGACAGATTCTGGGCTAGCTAACAACTTGTGTTTTATTACTTCTTTATAAAAAATGTTTTTATTGACTTTAGAGAGAGAGCAGCACTGATATGAGAAACACCCGTCAGCTGCCTCCCCTCCGCGCCCTGACCAGGGCCTCCAGCGACCTTCCAGCGCCCGGATGACATGCAGCCAGCTGAGCGGCACTGGCAGGGCCACCTATTACTTTTTAAATAGATTTGTTCTCATTCCTCTTCGTCTAGTGATGTAAACACTGCAGCTATGACTTTGCCTCCGAGCATTATGTAGCTCAGAGTTCCTTCCTGTGCAGGCCTGCCTTGCACATCCCTGGCCTCCCCCTCCCAGAAGCCAGCAGCCCGCCTCCCCACTCGGGACACCTGATGCCTTTGGACATTGCCGAAGGTCCCCTCGTGGGAGGCCAACGGTCCCAGTCCAGAAACAGCTGTATTCCGTGAGGCCTGATGGCTAGTGTTTCCTCATTTTCCTACACATTCTAAGATTTAGGTTTGCATTTTTTATGTGACGCAGTTGTTTTTCAGGATTGACTGTGACATACCTTACAAACGCTTTGGAATCTTTCCCCCTGGTCCTGAGAGGGATGGAGAAAACGTCAAGGCCACCTCTCGGACAGAGCAAGCCCAGGGGTGAACACTGCTAACTGGCTGCTCCAGAGCTCCAGCAGCGGGAGGGGCTGTGGGAGAGCAGGAGGCCAGGACAGAGAACAGCGCCGGGCCTGTCCGTCCGTCCGTCCGTCTGTCCGTCCGCCTGCCTGCCTGCCTTCTGAGGACACGGAGACCCTCCCGGGGGAGAAGGCCCTTTGTCGTTGCTGTAAACACCCTTGTTCGCATCGAGCTGCTCAGGACTCTACAGGCACAAGGTGAAGGCCTTTTCTCTCTCCTGCAGCAGGAGCAGTGTTTCAGAACGGCTCTAAGGAGCTTCCTTGTGTCTGCTGTGCTGAAAGCTCTGGGGGGAGCTAAAACTCACCGAGTTAGATCTCCTGCCTGGTTTTTATTTCCCACCTGCAGTGCCCAGAGATCTCCCAATTTAATAAATGTCAAGGTGAATGAACAGGAAGGGACCAGTTTCTTCAAATAGTTTTAAAAATAGTAAAACTGGATCTCGTAAGGCATTGGCATTAAAATAGGATGACAAAAGAGGGTCTTCGCTCCCAAGAAAAGTTTTTAAGGGGCTATAGGGTGATGCTGGTCCACACACAACATTCCACGTGAGTGGGTTTTCTGGTGAAGTTTGTGGCGAGCTCCCCGCTGTCTGAACTCCAGTGGACTGGAAGGTCTGAGGGAAGGGTGCCCCTCCGTCGTTGCTTTCTAAGGAACAGAAGTTCAGACCTGCATGCGTGAGGAGATGCAAACTGCAAGACACAAACGTTCCAAAGGGGAGGACAGAGAGATGTTCTCTACAAGTTTTATAGGACGCCAATAAGACAGGTTTTTCATAATACTTACAGAAGGTTTTCATTTCCAAGAATGAGGAAAAGCTAAAACACCGTGAGCTTATTTTTGTTATATTCTCTTAATAAGTTTTTTTTTTTATTTATAAGACTTTAAATAAATTGATTTTAGAAAAAAAGTGTGCCCTTTAAGACAGATGCAAAAGTGAGGTGACTTCCAGGTGGGCATGACTTGACAGCACTGCGTTGCATTACCACTTTGTACCAGCAGAGGGAGCGCTAAGTCCACTGCAATGACAGCTGTGCTTTGTGCAACAGTGAATGGGGTTGGGGTGCTCTTGAAGGGAAGCGACTGGCCCCCACAATATGCCTTTTGGAATATTGATTTTAAGCTGGTTATTAAGGAACAAAAGACTCAGGGGAAAGCCTGTGAACTCCCCTAACTGCCTAAAACAGGGGTGGGCAAACTTTTTGACGCGAGGACCACAATGGGTTCTTAAACTGGACCGGAGGGCCAGAACAAAAGCATGGATGGAGTGTTTGTGTGAACTAATATAAATTCAAAGTAAAGGAGCGGAGGGGAGAGCAAGAGAACCCTCTGCTCTTTCGGCTCCGCAGGCCGGATAGAACAGCCGAATGGGCCAGATCCGGCCCGCGGGCCGTAGTTTGCCCACGGCTGGCCTAAAAGAACGTTAGACAGAGGGCCTGTTCCCGGAAGGAGACACCCTCCGTGTCCTGCAGTTTAATGTGAGCTCCTTGACGCGCAGGAGGAGCGTGAGGCCCTTTGTCAGTGCTCACCATGTCCCGTGGTCCAAGAGGCAGCAAACAGTCTTTCCCCAAACACTGGCTTTTCCATTCCACTGAGTGTCTTCCTGACCTTTGAAGGCCCAATCACACATGGATACAACCCTCGACTGCCCGTGCTTCGTTGGGGCTCTATGCTCATGGCAGCCCCGAATGTGTGTTCATAAAATAAACTGAGGGCATTTTCTCCTGTTAATCTGTCTCTTTAATTTGATTGTTAGCCCAGCTAGAAAAACTTAGACGGTGGAAGGAAAAGTTCTTTCTTTAGCCCTCACACTCTCAAATACTGTTATTATTACCATGTCCTGAAAACTGACAGATGAATGGTAGGTAGGTAGGTAGGTAGGTAGATAAACAGACAGATGAATAAATAAAAGTTTTTGGTCAAATACTTTAACCAATGTATGTACAATATAAACTTCACCAAAGATTACTGACAGGATTTGCTAGTGAGTGTTATTCATTTGCAAAATGCCGATATGTCAAAATAACCACAACATAAAGCATATGTAATATGCAATCCTATATAATCCTATATAATAAAAGCCTAATATGCTAAGTAGTCAGTGGTCCGTTCAACCAACCAAAGCATAATATGCTAATGATATGCTAAGGCCGCTCAACCGCTTGCTATGACACGCACTGACCACCAGGGGGCAGATGCTCAGACAGGTAGCTTAGCTTGCTGCTGGAGTCCAGCCAATCAGGACTGAGAAAGACGGGCCGGACACACCCTGGAGCCCTCCCACAGTCCCTCCCCAGTTGGCCAACCTCAGGGACCCTTCGGGGGATGTCAGAGAGCCAGTTTCCGCCCGATCCTGTGGGCCAGGCCAAGGGACCCCACTGGTGCACGATTTTGTGCACCAGACCTCTAGTATACTTAATATTTAAATACTAAATGTAACCTTTTATTTTATATTCATTGTTACATATTAAACCCAAATATCCAATCAAATATATTGTGATGGACATAAAATGAGGTTTGGGCTCTCTTCACCTAAATTAAAGCCTTGTGCCTGGGATAGTTAGCAGACGCAGCACGCCCTGCTGAGTCCTGCAGCCTCCTGACAGCACATTCCCATGCCACACTGTTCTCCTTGCTTTACTTCCCTCACACCATTACACTCATCAGAATTTTTTTTAAATATATTTTTATTGCTTTCAGGGAGGAAGGAAGAGGGAGAGAGGAATAGAAACATCCATGATGAGAGAGAATCATGGATCGGCTGCCTCCTGCACGCCCCCTATTGGGGATGGAGCCCACAACCCAGGCATGTGCCCTGACCACGAATCGAACCATGATCTCCTGATTCATAGATTGACGCTCAACCACTGAAGCATGCCGGCCAGGTTCATCAGATCTTTTTAAACCCCAATTTAAGGTTCTCATAATGGGACTAACCCTACTCCTTGGCTCATGGCATAGTTATCATTGATCTCCGCATGCATGCTGCTTTTTAGTTTCTGTAATCCACCTCAAGAACAAAATCACTGACAATAATTTACACAAACCCACATGTCGTGGTCTCTCCTATATCCCTGCCTCATTCGTGCAAGGTAACCATTATCTGAAATTTTGTGTTTAACATCTCTTTGTTTTTTAAAATAGTTTTTTGAGATTTTGTGTTTTTAACATTTGCTTATTTTTTAAAAGAAAAATATGTATGTATGAACATAATATTTAGATTTAGCTCTTGAATTTTATAAAAGAGTCACCTTAAATTTTCCATTTTTAAACACAACATTAAGATTTATTCATGCTGATATGGATGTCTATAATTCATTGATTTTCATATAATATCCCAGATGGGTATATACTACACCTCCTGTCTAATGGGCATTTGGTTTGAGTCTCTTTTAGGGTTGTGATGTTGGGTTTTTTGCTTTCATTAAGGTGTTGTCATGACTATGTTTCAATGTGTCCTTTGGTGCACAGCATGACTACTTCGCTGGGTTGTAAGGCACAGAATGATCACTTCGCTGCTCTCCCAGAGTAATTATGTAAGTGAACTAAGGGCCTGGTGCACAGGATTCAAGCACTGGTGGGGGGCCTGCAGGGATCGGCCTACTGTGGGAACAGCCGCTCATCCTGGTCAGCTGAGTGGCTGTGGACCTCCCCTCTGAGCGGCTGCTCCCTCTATGGGAGCACACTGACCACCAGGGGGCAGCTCCTGCATTGAGTGTCTACCCCCTGGTGGTCAGTGTGCATCATAGCGACTGGTTGACTGGTTGTTCTGTTTCGCCATTTGTTCGCTGGCTTTTATATAGATAGATTGTTGCTCTACATCTTCTCCAACAATTGAGAGTTTTAGGCTTCCTAATTAGTACTTGTTAAGTAATTTTAAATGGTCCTAATTGACATTTTTCTGATTATTAATGACTTTGAGAATCTCATCTTGCCTTTGAGCATCTCATCTTGTTTATTGGATAGAAGTACTAGTAGTTCCTTTTCTACAAAATGCTTGCTTGTGTCTTCCCCTCATTTTTCTGTTGGGTTGTTTTTATCATTTTGTAGGAGCCCTTTATATACCCTTTTACTAATGTTTTGTTATATGTATGCAGATATCTCTACCAATTTATAGCCTTTCTTTTTACTTTAAGGTATCTTTTGATGAATCAAACTTATTTAATTTAACCAAATTTACCAATCTTTTGTTATAGAGTTAATGCTTTTTGCATGTTAAAAAATTGTTTCCCTTTAGTAAAGAAACCATCTATTCCCCATGTATATTCTCGTATACACACATAAAGTATAGTCTTCCAATAAATGGTGTTGGGACAACTGGACAGCCACATGGAAGAGAATGAAACTGGGCCACTATCTTTAGGCCAGGCAGAAAAATCAACTCAAAATAGATTAAAGACTTGAATAAAAGACCTACTACAATAAAACTAATAGAAGAAAACCGGGGGCAAGCATCTTGTTTTTGTTTGTTTGTTTGTTTTAGGGGTTAAGCTTCTTGACGTCAGTATGGCAATGATTTTTTTGATTTGGCAACAAAAGCGAAAATAAGTGGGGCCACATCAAATTAAAAATCTCTGCACAGCAACAGAAATAACCAACAGAATGAAAAGGCAGCCTACAAAACAAGGAAAACCATTTCCAAATCCTGCATCTGATAAAGAACTAGTATCCAAAATATATGAAGAACTTACACAATTCAATAGAAAAAAGAAAAACAATTTTATTTTAAAATGGACAGAGGACTTGAATAGACATTCTCCCAAGAAGACATATACATGGTCAACAGGTACATGAGAAGATTCTCAACATCCCTAGTCATCAGGGAAATACAAATCAAAACCACAAAATACCACCTCATAACCTCCAGAATGACTATTATCAAAAAGATGAGAAGTGTTGGCGAGGATGTTGGTGAAAATGTAAATTGGTGCAGCCACTGCGGAAAGCAGTATGGAGGTTCCTCAAAAAATTAAAAATAGAACTACCACACAATCCAGCAATTCCTGGCCTGGATATATAGCCAGAGGAAACAAAATCACAATCTCCACGAGAAAAATACACTCCTATGTTCACTGCCGCATGACTCATAGTCGACCAGGTATGGAGTGCCCCTCAATGCATCACTGAATAAAAAAATTGTGGTACATACATATATTGGAACATTATCCAGCCTTAAAAAAGAAGGAAATCCTGCCATTTGAGACAACATAGACAGACCTTGAGGGCATTATGCTAACTGAAATAAGTCAGAGAGACAAATACATACTGTATGTTCCCACTGTTAGCGTAAAAAACATTCAAACCTGTAAAGAATTTTTGTGAGTTTATTTGAGCCAAACTGTCGACAATTGCCAGGAAGCAGAATCTCAACAGATTGGGATAGTGCTCCGGAGAATGGCGGTTTTTCACCTATTTTCATACACTGCAATCAAAGGAGGAGCCGTAAGTGGGTTCATGAAATCCAGGGGTGATCGGTTAGGGAGGCGGGAGACAGCAAAGTGGGGTGGTTGGGGGGGAGGACTCTGGGACTGAATAAAAAGTGAAATGATAGACACATAATTCTTTTACTTGGGTGCGTACAGGAGAGTTAATGGTCAACAATTAACATAACAATAACAATGAAGGGATTTGTGGTCTCTGTCCTGGGGACCAGGGCATTTGGTTGTGCCCTGAGGGGTCCAGAAAAAAGGGAAGTTACATGTTATCCTGACATTTCAAGGAAATGCTATCATAGATGCAAAAAGACAGCAGGCTCAGTTAAGGTAAAGATTGACCTCGTCAGGGAAGATACCAGCCTGGGAGGTGACTACCCACCATCACTGCTTTTAGTTTTAATTTCAGACCATCCTGTGGTTCCTTTAGGGCTCTGAGTTTGCAAGACCGCCATGCAGGCCTCCCCGAGCTGGTCAGGTCAGCATGTGGCCCCTTTCGTCCACACCACTTATATGTGGAATCCAGAGACCAGACTGGTGGGTGCCAGAGATAGGGTGGGGTGAGCAAAATGGGAGCCGGTTGCCAAGCTTCCGGTTAAAGATTAACTAGTCCTGGAATGTAAGATACAGGAGGGTGACTGTAATGAACAGCGCCTATTGCGTATTTGAAAGTTGCTAACAGTAGATCTTAGTTCTCATCACAAGAAAAAAAATTTATAACTATAAAACTTACATGGCGGTGTAAACTTACTGTGTTAATCAGTTCACAATATATACAAACATCAAACCATTATGTCGTAAAACTAGTAAAATGTTATATGACTATTATATCTCAACTAGAGGCCCGGTGCACAAAATTCGTGCATGGGTGGGGGGTCCCCTCAGTCCAGCTGCACCCTCTCCAATCCGGGACCCTTTGGGGGATGTCTGACTGCCAGTTTAGGGATCGGGCCTAAACCGGCAGTCGGACATCCCTCTCACAATCTGGGACCACTGGTTCCTAACTGCTTGCCTGCTTGATCATCCCTAACTGCCCCTCTGCTGGCCTGGTTGCCCCCAACTGCCCCCCCCCCCCCCGCAGGCCTGGTCGCCCCTTACTGCACCCCCTGCTGGCTTGTTCACCCCCCAACTGCCCCGACCCCGCCAGCCTGGCGCCCCTCACTGTCCCCCTCTGCCGGCCTGGTTGCCCCACGCAGCCTGCTGTTCGGTCCTTTGGTCATCCCTCACTAACCCCCCTGCTGGCCTGGTCGCCCCACACAGCCTGTTTGGTCGTCCGTTCGGTTGTTTCGGTTGGGATGGTCACCTAGCATTTCATAAATATAGACTGAAAGTCCCTACTCTATGCTCAAAGAATTGGCTTCCTACATTTTCTACTAATCTGTTGTTTTGTTCTTGATCTTTCTGTCCATACTTTGTCTGGAGAAGGTATTTTGTACCTGGTATGGGTGTTATGAGCTGAACAGGGTCCCCTCCCAATTCATATGCAGCCCTAACCCCAGAATGTGACTGTATTTGGACACAAGGCCTTTAAAGAGGTAACTGAGGTGACGTGAGGTCACATGGGCGGATTCTAATCCAATCTAATTCCTGTTCTTCTACCAGGAAAGGTGGGCACACACAGGGACACCAGTGATGCTTGGCCCAGAGCAACCGCCTGTGAGGAGGCACCCTCTGCAGCCGGGGAGGGGTCTCAGGAGAAACCAACCGCCTGCACTGGGGTCTTGGCCTTCAGCTGCAGGACTGTGAGAAAATCCGTTTCTGTTGGTTAAGGACCAGTCTGGGGTACTCTGCAATGGCAGCCTAGAGAAGTAACACAGTGTAAAGCATGGATTTAATTTTGTAGACGAAAAAAAGGCCACATGCTAACCCAGCCGTGGGCAAACTACGGCCCAAGGGCCGGATCCAGCCCATTCGGCTGTTCTATCCGGCCCGCGGAGCCAAAAGAGCGGTTCTCTTGCTCTCCCCTCCACTCCTTTACTTTGAATTTATATTAGTTCACACAAACACTCCATCCATGCTTTTGTTCCAGCCCTCCGGTCCAGTTTAAGAACCCATTGTGGCCCTCGAGTCAAAAAGTTTGCCCACCCCTGTGCTAACCTGACCAACTCAGGGGAGGCCTGCGTGGCAGCCTTGCAGACTCAGAGACGTAAAGTAGCCACAGAGGATGGTCTGAAATTAAAACCTTTCATTAAAAAGCAGCTTATGGTGGGTAGTCATGTCCCAGGCCAGGATCTTCCCTGACAAAGATCAGCTTCGATCTGCACTGAGCCTCTCGTCTTTCTGCCTCTACGATAACCTGCCTGAGGAACGTCAGGGTAACTTGTAGCTTCCCTTTATCTGGACCCTCAGGGCCCAACCCATGGGCCAGGGCACCAGGGCAGAGACGACAGATTCCCACGTGGTTAGCTATCTTGTTAATTGTTGGCTGTTAACTATCCTGAACCCACCGGTGTAAGAGGATGTGTCTATCGTTTTACTTTTTATCCAATCCCAGAGGTTCCCCCCCTTTGCTCACTCCCGCCTTCCTAATCTCTCACCAATGGAGTTCATGTGCCCCACTATGCCTCCTCCTTTGTAATGTGTAAAGCAAGGTGAGAAACCACCATTCTCCGTAGCGTTATGTCAAGACATTGAGGTTCTGCTTCCCGGCAATTGTCCACAGTTTGGCTCCAATAAACTCACAAAAATTCTTTACAGGTTTGAATGTTTTTTATGTTAACAACTAGAGGCCCAGTGCACGAAATTTGTGCACAGGAGGGGGGGCAGGGGGGGGGGGGCGTCCCCTCAGCCCAGCCTGCACCCTCTCCAATCTGGGACCCCTTGGGGGATGTCTGACTGCCGGTTTAGGCCCGGTCAGGCCTAAACCAGTAGTCGGACATCCCTCTCACAATCTGGGACCACTGGCTCCTAACTGCTCACCTGCCTGCCTGCCTGATCACCCCTAACTGCCCCCCCTGCTGGCCTGGTCACCCCAAATGCCTCCCCTGCTGGCCTGGTCACCCCCAACTGCCCCCCCTGCCGCCCTGGTCACCCCTAACTGCCTCCCCCACTGGCCTAATTGCCCCTTACTGCCCCCCCCTGCTGGCCTGGTTGCCCCCAACTGCCCCCCACGCCAACCTGGTTGCCCCTCACTGCTCCCCTCTGCCAGTCTGGTCGCCCCTCATTGCACCCCCACCACTGGCCTGGTGGCCCCCAACTGTCCCCCCTGCTGGCCTGGTCGCCCCACGCAACCTGCTGTTCAGTCGTTTGGTCGCCCCTTACTGCCCCCCCTGCCGGCATGGTCACCCCACACAGCCCACTGCTCAGTCATTTGGTTGTCCCTCACTAACCCCCCTGCCAGCCTGGTCACCCCCAACTGCCCCCCCTGCTGACCTGTTCGGTCATCCATTCGGTTGTTTCGGTTGCGATGGTCGCTTAGGCTTTTATATATAGATTTTTTAAATATGGAAAACCATTTGCTTCCTGTGCCATTTACTGACTAGTCCCTCCATCCTGGGCACCTCCCTCATTTCTCAACATCCCACATAGATGTGGGTCTATTTCCAGGCTCTCTACTCTAGTCCACTGGAAGTCGGCTCCTGCAAGAGGACCAAACTCTCCTGACAGCTACAGCTTCATGACAGTCATGATGGCTGGGAAAGAAAGGCCCCTTTAATTCTCCTTTAAAGTGACCTTGCTTGTTTTGATCACTTACACTTTCATGTAAAGTTCAAAAATAAGCTTGTCAAGTTTCAATGAAAAATCCTATTGGGATTTTTAACTGCATTTGCATTACATCTACAGAACTAAAGAGAAATGGTTTGCAATTAAAGATTTGTCTCCATTGGAAAGTACATTTTCTTTTTTGCTCTATGGACTGCAGTTTTGGTTCTGTCCACATGATGGCACCACCAACCAAAAAAATCAAATTTCACAGCTGACCCCATAACACACATACAGTGTTAATATTGTACTAAATGCCCAAGGGTTTGGGAGGGGAGACCTACATTTCACATGAAACGTTCAATAGCCTATCAAATTCTTAGTACATTCGGTAAAAATGTATCAAGTAGTGTGTGATAATCAAATAAATGAAATAAAGAAAAACATGACAATCTATTCTTCACAGTCCTTTTACCTTAGAAAACCACAACCAATTATAGATTGAAAATTCATTACCGAACAATAGGACAAAGACACGGTGTGAAATAGGTCTGGAAAGGAAGGCTGTATTTCCTAAACCAGCGAGCCCAGGACAGGCGGGGAGCAAAGGTCCCCCAGCTTGAGGCCAGAAGGGCGGGGTCACGTGACCTGGTTCCCGTCTGGCCCCGCCCCTCACGCCCTGGGGTCGGGGAAGGTCTTCTTTCCCTGGACGTGCCTGAGCTTGCCCGGCCGCTCCCACAACCCCATTCCTTCCTGTCTGGGAGCCCCCCTCCTGCACCACGTCGCGGGTATCCAGACAGGTCTTAGAAAACGTGTCCACGCCACGCAAACCTGCATCTGAGATAACACAGGTGCGCTGCGGGCAGCCCTCTGTCTAGGCACCTCCCGGGCCAGGAAGGGGGATGTCCCTGGCAATGGCGTCAGCGTTCACATCTGAGCCCGGCGGGCCCGTCGGGTCAGCGCCGGGCAAACACCTGTGTGCAGCTCGGCGCCTCACCTGGATGCTCTGAAACACGGAGAGAGCGACCTAAACTGTCGGCCCCGTGTCCTCGTCTGTGAAACGGCAGTGCCCACCCGGGATTAAGTCAGGCTCCTCAAACCCTGCCCGCGGCGCCTCGCCCCGAGGGCTCAGAGTGGCACCCGCTGCAGGAGCAGGAACCGCGGTGCCCTGGTGACACCTGGGAGTGGGAAGCCCGAGGGGCCTCGGGGTGACGCCCCTACACCGGCGCCGTGAGCATCCCCCCCCCCCCCGGAGCACGTGACAGCGACATCCCTGCAAACCCGCACTGGGCGCGGCACCTGCCCACTCACCTTGCGGGCGGTCCACGTGCCACCGTCGCGCGCCCATTGCGCTTCAGCAACGTCCCGCAAGGGGGCGCCCTTGCCCCGCGCTCGACTGCCTGCGAGGCGGAGGCCACGCGGGGCGCGTCACCCCGAACACGAGCTGTCGGGCTGCGGGGGTGTTCGCGGGCGCGGGGCCGGGACGGAGGGCCTCGGGGCCATGCCTCGACCCCCGAGGCGACGACAGCCCGGAGGGCGGGGCCGCGGCCCCGGGGGTGCGGGAATCTCGGCCGCCCCTCGCCCCAGCTGCGCTCCGCCCCGCGCGACCAGTGGGCGTGGCGACGTCGTGACGTTCCCGGCGTGGCCGCGGCCCCCGTATAAGAGGCCGCGCGGCTCTCGCATTCGCACAAGTGGCGGCGGCGACATGGAGCTGCTCCGTACTATCGCCGCGCAGCCGGCGGGCGCCAAGGCCGGCGAGCAGCCGGGCAGGGCGGGCGGGGACCCGAAGCGCAGGCGGCCGTCTCCCGCCGAGGAGCCGCCGGCCGCCCCGCAGCCCCGCCACCACGCGGGCGCCGAGGTGTCACGGGTCGTCGTGGACCCCACGACGGGGAGGCGCTACTGCCGCGGCCGGGTGTTGGGCAAGGTGAGGGCGCCGCCCCCGCCGCCGGGGTCTCCCTCGGGGGGACCGGGCGCTTTCCGTCGGGAAGGAGCTTGGGGAGCAGCCTGCGCCCCCGCCCTACCCCCCAGCCTCTGCCTTTCTTGCTTATTTTTGCTTGTTTTTCGACCATCCCCGCCGCCCACCGCTCTGCCAGGCTCAGTTCCGTCTCGGCTTTGTTTCCTTGCAGGGAGGCTTCGCCAAATGTTACGAGATGACGGATTTGACGAACAACAAAGTCTACGCGGCCAAGATCATCCCTCACAGCCGGGTGGCCAAACCCCACCAGCGGGAGAAGGTGTGTGCGGTGGGGCGCTCTCGGCGGGGCCGCGGGTGGGAACCGCCTGCCGCGCGGCCGGCGGGGCTGAGCCTGTGCCTCCCGCAGATCGACAAGGAGATCGAGCTGCACCGGCTCCTGCACCACAAGCACGTCGTCCAGTTCCACCACCACTTCGAGGACCAGGAGAACATCTACATCCTGCTGGAGTACTGCAGCCGGCGGGTGCGTGCGCGCTGCGGGGCTGGGGCTGGGGTGCGTGCGCGCCCTGGGCGCCGCGGGGGCTGGGGCTGGGGGGCCGCGGGCGCCAGGGTCCGTGTGGGGGGGTAGGGAACCCCACGTCCTGAAGCTGATGTCCCTGCCTGACAGCGCCTCCCCTCCCCTCCCCTCCCCCCAGTCCATGGCTCACATCCTGAAAGCAAGGAAGGTGCTGACGGAGCCCGAAGTTCGATACTACCTCCGGCAGATCGTGTCGGGACTGAAGTACCTTCACGAGCAGGAAATCCTGCACAGGGATCTCAAACTCGGTGAGTCCTTCACTCGGACACTGGCTTGTGGAGAGGGCCCCTCTTCTGTCTCGCTCCCTGACTCATGCATGCCCCTCCCTGGGATCCAGCCTTCCATCTTGCTGAGGAATGGGGGCGGGGCGGGGGAGGGGGTGAACAGTCAGCAGCTGGCCGCTTCCCCCAAAGCCGTGTGTGTGCACTTGGTCGAGTCCAGGGCCTTCAAAGGACTCAGGCGCGTGTTGTTTGTCCCCCAGGGAACTTTTTTATTAATGAGGCCATGGAGCTGAAAGTCGGGGACTTCGGTTTGGCAGCCAGGCTGGAGCCCTTGGAGCACAGAAGGAGGTGAGAGCCAGAAAGACCCCCTCCTCCTGGGGTCTGTGCAGGCCAAAGGCGCCCCATTATTTCCCAGGTGACGTGGCAGAGAAGGTCAGTGGATGCTCAACCTAAAAACCACAACAGTGTGAACGTGGGGAAGCATCTACTAAGTGTCCACTCTGGCCTGGTCCGAGTGCCTCATGTCTGCACGTTGAATATGAAATAAACCCGTCCTAAGTTTGCCTGCTGTGCATACAAAGGCCTGGTCCCAGTTGGTTCAAACACTTTGTCCGTGTGGGCGGAGGAAACGGCATGCCTTAAAAAAAAATACCAAGAATCACTTGGTCAGATGCCAGCTGTTCAAGTGCCAAAACCAAAAGTCAAATGTTTCCAAATAGAAACTCAACACAGTGCTTTCAAGGTTTTATCGAGGGAGCCAAATGCAAACAATGGAACAGTCCCTAACGAGCTCTTTCTATTTTGTCTTTGCAGAACAATATGTGGTACCCCAAACTATCTCTCCCCCGAAGTCCTCAACAAGCAAGGACACGGCTGCGAATCGGACATCTGGGCGTTAGGCTGTGTCATGTAAGTGACTGCACCATAGCGAGCACAAAGCAGGTGTGGGCTTAGATCTCGTATTGGAAAAGCGTTGCTTCATGACCATTCATGAAGACGTTTCCTTCCACCCAGGTACACAATGCTACTAGGAAGACCCCCATTTGAAACCACGAACCTGAAAGAAACGTACAGGTGCATAAGAGAAGCACGGTACACCATGCCGTCCTCCTTGCTGGCCCCTGCTAAGCACTTGATAGCGAGCATGTTGTCCAAAAACCCAGAGGACCGGCCCCGTTTGGATGACATCATTCGACATGAGTTCTTTTTGCAGGTTGGTGTGTGTCTTGGATCTCTCGATGACATGCTGTTGATGCCAGTCCCAGCAGGTTACTGACAGCCTTTCTCGCTCCACAGGGCTTCACTCCCGACAGGCTTTCTTCCAGCTGCTGCCACACGGTCCCAGATTTCCACCTGTCCAGCCCCGCAAAGAATTTCTTTAGGAAAGCCGCTGCTGCTCTTTTTGGTGGCAAAAAAGACAAAGCAAGATACATTGACACACACAGTAAGTTTGAAGACCTCTCCCTGTTCTGCATCCAGTGTTATGTTTAAGTTGGATCCGTTAGTTAAAAGAGGCTTTTGCAGTAGCGTAGCGTAGCCCGTATGTTTGTACACTCTTGCACTTTTTATGGCGTAATAAACCTGCACTGCAAATGGGATTGGTGGCTTTCTGTGGCATAGGCAGTGAAGTGTGCTTCTTGCGTAATTGAGGCTAATGGCAGCGATGAAAATGCTGTTTTTGCCCTGGGTGCTCAGAGCTAGTTACTAATGCAAAGTGAGGAACTATGCTAGCTCTGTTCCTCCTGGTGAGGATAGAGTAACGCTCGAAATCCTTGTCCTCGATTTGCAGATAGAGCGTCTAAAGAAGATGAAGACATTTACAAGCTCAGGCACGATTTGAAAAAGGCTTCAATAACACAGCAACCCAACAAACACAGGACAGACGAGGTGGATACTGACGCTCTATGTCATCTCACTCTGTTAACTGTCGCTTGCTCTGGGATTGTCATAGCTCGAGCATGTCAGTGTTTGTTTTTCTCCCATCCCTTTACCCTTTGAAAGGAAAGGTTTTTGTCTTTCAGTTGACAATGCGTGCAATTGAGCTGCTGCAGTAGCTCTAACCTGGCCGTGTCCACGGCTCTAACCTGGCCGTGTCCACGGCTCTAACCTGGCCGTGTCCACTGCTCTAACCTGGCCGTGTCCACGGCTCTAACCTGGCCGTGTCCATTGCTCTAACCTGGCCGTGTCCACTGCTCTAACCTGCTGTGTCCACTTCTTTGAGGAGTTTTCCCAGGAGTGGCCACGGTCTCCTCTGAACCTGGATTTCTCAGGCCTAAGTGACTTTCAGGTGCTGGACTCACTGTGTGGTTCTCCTCCCAGGAGCTCCAGCCGCCTCCCGCCACAGTGGCCGGGTCAGGAACAGTCGGGGTGGAAAACAGGCAGCAGGTTGGGGACGTGATTCGGATGATCGTCCGAGGGACCCTTGGCAGCTGCAGCAGCAGCAGTGAATGTAAGTGATGCCAACAACGCTTCCGACGGTGAAACGTCGGTGCCAGGGCTCAGCACTGGGTAACAGGCCCTTCCGCCTGCACAGAACTAACGTACCATCGAAGGAGCAAGCAGAGGACCTGGGAGACGTCTGGGAGGAGTTTTGAGTTCATGTCCTTAGGAGAATCAGTGGAGGGAAACGTGGCTTCTGCCAAAGCCGAGGCGTTTGTTAATTATTCCATCACTTCCTCTGACTTTCCAGGCCTGGAGGACAGCACCATGGGGAGCGTGGCGGACACGGTGGCCAGAGTCCTCCGCGGGTGCCTGGAGAACATGCCGGAGGCCGACTGCATCCCCAGGGAGCAGCTCAGCACCTCCTTCCAGTGGGTCACCAAGTGGGTCGATTACTCGAACAAGTACGGCTTCGGGTACCAGCTCTCCGACCACACGGTGGGCGTCCTCTTCAACAACGGGGCCCACATGAGCCTCCTTCCAGACAAACGGTGAGTCTGGCACGTGCAGTCCTGCGGCACCCGGTCTCGCACTGAGACGTGGAAACAGCCATTGACCGCGTCTGTCCTCTCCCGCCACCCCGCCCACAGGACCGTCCACTACTATGCGGAGCTCGGCCAGTGCTCTGTCTTCACAGCGACAGCTGCCCCTGAGCAGTTCATCAGCCAAGTGACGGTGCTGAAGTACTTCTCCCACTACATGGAGGAGAACCTGATGGACGTACGTGCTGGGCTCAGGGCAGATGCTGGGAGGGGGGTCCGGCCGGGGCGACTGAGTGGCCTCAGGGCTGCGGGGGGCAGCTCGGGGGAGGGGCGGGGATCCTGGGCCACCGGACATCTGCTTCCTTTGGAGAGGCACCTGCCTCGAGGAATGGAGTGCACACTGCAGTCTCTACAGGCACCTCTGCCAATCTCTTCCAGGGTGGAGACCTGCCCAGCGTCACTGACACCCGGAGGCCTCGGCTCTACCTCCTTCAGTGGCTCAAGTCCGACAAGGCCTTAATGATGCTCTTCAACGACGGCACCTTCCAGGTGAGCAGCCCAGGGAAGGGCAGGTGGAGGTCCCGAAGAGTTACTTGCCGTCTAGCTCGTGACCCATGCATATTCAGAGACCTAATGTCTTGGTTTACTCTCGAAGGTGAATTTCTACCACGACCACACGAAGGTGATCATCTGCAGCCAGGACGAGGAGTACCTGCTCACCTACATCAATGAGGACCGGCTCTCCACCACCTTCCGGCTGACCACGCTGCTGGTGTCTGGCTGCGCACCGGAGCTGAAGCAGCGGATGGAGTACGCGCTGAACATGCTCTTGCAGAGGTGCAACTAGCGGACTGGGACGGAGGCCGCAGCTCCTCCCACAGAGCCATGCGGGCACAGGGGAAGGTTCCGCACGTTGAGGCGGGCAGCGGTGGTACGAAGGCCGTCCTTCTGGCTACGGGACTGTCTGAGGATGCCGCTCTTGACCTGGACAGTCCGAGTGGGAACCCGAATGCAGTGACCTGTTGTAAAAGTTTTTTCGGACAATTCCAGAGAAAGGTGCATTGACTCTGACTCCTGTTGAGCGTTTCAGGCGGAGGACTGGGGCTGTGACCGTCCTTCCCGGAGGGGAGGAGCCACGTGGAGAAGGCTGTGACTGGGCAGCGGGGCAGCGCTCGACTGCTTAACTGTGAACTGTGGCCATCTACAATGTTTTGGTTACTTTTTAAGACACTTGTGGCTGGAAAAGTGCATTCCTTGTTAATAAACTTTTTATTTATTACAGCCAAAGAGCAGTATTTATTATCAGATGTTCTTTTTTTTTATGTTGACCATTTTAAACTGTTGGCAATAAAGCTCATGGAAAAGCAGCAACACGTCTTGTCCAGTGGTCTGTCTGTCACGGTGCATCGCTGGGTGCAGCCTTCTTCAGTCTGGACTCGGCATGCGTGGGGCATGGACCTTTGCTTTTAGATCTTTGCTTTTCTACTAGTTTCCAGGCAGGCAGGGTAGATCTCGCTTGACAAGAGCATAACGAAAAGACTGCTCTCACTGCAAATACAGGCCTCCTCCTGACTGCAAACCAGTTTCTCTCCGGAGGGTTCAGCTTGGAGCTGAAGCTGTTGCGATCTGTGTAAACAGACTCTGTTATTAGTGTCAGGAGGTGCAGGAAGTTTATCTTAATATGGACAAAATGCTATGCTGTATGTGCCCGCACCTCCAAGTGTATTACTCACCCGAACCTGCCCCAACGCCTCCCGCGCCACCGGCAGGACCAGCGCCCTCTCCGATGGGGGAAGGGCTGCCTACACAGTCGTTCTGTTTTCCTCCCGGTGCGCGGTGGCGAGGATGGCATGGGAACCAGCTCTGCTTTCAACGATCGAGTCATCCCAGAGCAGGCCAAGCTTCTCTCCGTGGGACCTGCCCTGGGCAGGCCCGGAAAGCCGCCCGGCCTGTCCCTGAACTTGCAGTGACCGGTCCGAGCGGCAGTGCCTTGTGCTGGGTGGTGACCTGCTGTGAGGAAGGTGCTGTCCTGAGGAGTCGGCGTCTCCCATCAGGGCGAGGGCCGCGTTGGGATCCTGCACTATGGTGCCAAGGTGGAGGTGTGATTGTCCAAGTCTCTAAAACCATCGCCAACTGCTCCTGACTTACTTTATTACTAAAAGTCAGATCTGGAGGATTAGCCTTGGATATTCCACAGGTCCTAGATGGCTGGAATGCTCCAGCCATGTATACAATGTGTGTCTGTTAAATGGCTTAGAGCAGTGGTCGGCAAACGGCGGCTCGCCGCTCTGTTGACTAATGAGTTTGCTGACCACTGGCTTAGAGTAATAGCTGAAAAAAAAAATTATACTCATCGCTGGCTGTGCAAAAGTAGAATCTGTTCTTTTAGGCAAAGAAGAAAAAAGCGGGAGTTGGCAAATGGTAGGAAATGTTCTTTCATTTTGAGTTGCACAGTGTAAGCTACATATTACTTTGCAGCTTGAAAACCTGTGCTTGTCCATCTTGTGTGTGTTGAGGGTCCCGGGCTGGAGATGTGGAGTAAACCCACACCCCTCCCTGCCCACAAGGAAGTCCCGGCCGAGTGGAGGAGACAGTGCATTTACTTAGGAGTCTGATACATGCCGTGATGTTATGACCCAGGTATGCGCTGGGTGTTCTGGGAACCCGCCGAGACTAGGAATCATGAGGAAGGAGCCCCAGGCGTGGGGTGGGCGCAGAGGCTAAATTCCAGAGGAGGAAATTCTCGTTCACTGGGCTTTAAAGACGACAGGGTTAAGGAGAAGAATGCGGCAGGGAAGGTGTTCTCAGCAGTAGGAATTATGTGCCGGTGCCTGAGGACGAGGTTCGCAGTGCCAGTGGGTGTGTCGGCCTGGCAGGCAGAGGCTGGAAGGAGCAGACGGCAGGCCTTCCGCGTGCCGCCCACCCGGGCGTGTGGGCTGCACCGAAGGTTATGCTGGTCACAAGGTTTTGAGGAGGAAAGGGACCTTGTATGTCAGTTTTAGAAAATTCATTCTGGGGCAAATGGACTGGGGAAGAAGGTGGAGAAAGACACCGAGCTGCACGGCCTTCATGCTCTGATCCAGGTGAGAAGGGACCGAAGGACGAGGAGGAGCGGAGTTAGACGCAGCATCTCCTTGCCCACTGGCTCATGGCCGTCTCCTACAGCTGGGTGCCAGGCCTGGCGGAAGGCGGCCAAATACTGAGCGAATCAGCGAACGACAGACAGTAGGCTGGGGAGGGATTTGGAAATCGGACTTGCAGAGCGTTCAGCTGATGGACTGTGAAGCCTGAGCAAGAGGGTGGGGCTCAGGATGATCGGCTGGAGCAGTCCCTGGGGGGAGCGGGTGTTGTGCGGGGCCGGGGACGGAAATAGATGAGGAATACAGAAGGAAGAGCCGGATTCAGGGAAGGATGGTGAGTTCAGGACATGCTGAATCAGACCTGTGTGAGGATGCCCAAACAGGTCCGGAGAGCAGTGGAGTATACATGTCCATGTCTTGAGAGAGCAAGACTGGGGAGCAGCCAGGTTTGGGCAACATCATAGGAGGGCAAGAGAGCACAGAGGATGGGTCCCTGTCACCCAGCCGCGTTCCTACGGTGCTGAGGGCAGCCACCGAGGACACAGCAACGCCGTGGAAGTGGGGGGAGGAGGCTAAAACATTCCCCAGTACATTCTGCTCTTCCGAACCAAGGGAGCCTGCGGTCCATAGAAACACCAACACGGCCGCTGTGCTTCATGAGCACCTCGGGCCTCGAGAATGTTTCTCAGCCGCCTCGGATCCTGGAGGCGGATGGGCTGAGGGAAGAGGCGATGTCGGAAGGCGTCCTGACTTCCACGCATCCTCACGATAGGAAAGGGAAGGTGAAATCGACGTGAAGGCTCAGGCACTTTCAGAGCCAGATGGGGAATTGGCCAGCAGACGCTTGGTTGGAGTCCATTGTCAAATAATTGTCATCATTGAACCATTGGGAGCTTTCTGACAAAAATGAGCATTTCCAACTCCTTTTGAAAAATGTCAAGATCAGGCAAAATTGGGTTTGCATTTCTGCTTAAGGCCTGTCAGCTGGAGCCTAGAAGCACCCGCCCCTGAGGGAGGGACAAGCCCTCCCCAGGGTTCTCACCTGGCCCCTCCCCTCACCTGGCCCCTCTGGACCTGTGAACGGGAGCCTTTCTTAGAGCCAGGTGAGATTGAGAAAACCTATCTTCAAATTCTGGTGACAAAAGCTGGTTTCATGTCTATAAATTTCTTGTCATTCAAAAGAATAACAAGGGAGACATGACAATGTAAGTTTTCTCCTCTACTTTAATATTGTCTTTATTAATAATTCCCTGTGCCAATTACCTCTTCGTTTCATATTTCGGATGACTTGGGGGAAAGTGTGGATGGGGTGTTGAAGGTCAGGAGGAGCTGAAGGGAAATGAAGCAGTAAGTCCTGACACAGACAAGTGAAGACCTACCAAGCCTTCCGACGCTGTGGGTTTCACCGGAATGCGCTTGACTTCTGTTCATCAGGGTTTCTACCTAACCAGCAGAAGGTGGTTACGTCCATCTCACATAATTCATGATGAAATCCAGGGGGAAGGTGAGTTTGGAGGTTTTGTAGATGAGGAACAGGAGATCGTTCCTCATCTGACTTGCGCGGCTGTTTCGAATATAAATCTTGTTAGCAGGTACCATAACCCATCCCGCTCCCTTCTGTTGACCTGCTAGACCCGGCTGCTGACTCCGAGATGCCTGAGCTGTGGGCTGTCGGCTGATTGTCACTCCCTCCCACCTGGGCAGAGGGGAGGCAGGGCATCGAGGTGGGCTCTGCAGCAGCGGCCCCTGCCCACCTGGGCTTGACCTTGGGTCTCCTGTTTCCATCCGCTGCCCTGCAGGCCTGCCGCTCGGCCACAGGGATTAGGACTAAACTCAGGAATGTTCTCCACGGGGATCAGTCACAGGGCAGGGCGAGTGACTAAACTTGCCCAAGACCAACACTAGGCTTTTGGTTTTATCTCAATAATACACTCTGAGCTGAAGCAGTTAAATCTTCCTCCAAATACAACGTTTGTACCTAGACTATTAACAAACAGAATAACCTCTGACCTTTGTGCAACCTGACATATTGTTCACAGGTTCACCCCTCCCCCAGCAAATGTTCGCCTTGCGTTGCTCAAGTTAAAACGATGTACTGGACAGTACAGAACTGGTGTTTACTTTAACACAATAATTTAAAAACTGCGTTAGAAAATATCATTGCAAGTAGACTTTGATAAATGCATTCAGAAATAGCAAAGAAAACATGGTTGTTCATCTGAACATAAGAATGTAAAGTAATACATTTCCAAAGCCCTAAAGTGTGAAAAAACTATAGTTTACCTCAAAGAAAATATGCAAGTTAAAACTTACGGCAAAAACAAAACCAGTTCCCCAAATATGAAACATTGGTGGCTGAAACAAAAAGCAAGCAAATCGTGGAAACAGATGATGTAGCAGGAGAAGCTTAGACTTTCCACCAGGGCTCAGGCCGATGCAGCCGGGCAGTGCTGCTGGGTGACCTGACGTTGCTCCGCTGCGAAGCAATGATAACGATAAAAAAAAAACTGTGTCAGAATCTACTAGGTCGAACAATGTCATGCTGCCAATATCTGACCATTTTTTACCTGGAACAAACGCTGTTTCTGATCATTGAGAAGAGGAGAAATGACCACGTCCAGTTCTCCCCCATTTTAACCTTGTCTGTATTACTATTTCCCTACGCCCATTCCTGTGTGTCATGTGGACCTCAGTGGTTAGCTATATCCCACAGCACGTTGCATCGTCGTCCTTCAGGAAAGAGCACAACTTAACAACCGTTCTCAGCACTTTTCATCTGCAATTGCCATTTCGTCATGCTCCTGGGAACCGCCATTTCCTTCCTATGACTGACAGCCGTGCAGGCCGGTCACGCCAACATTCCCCACGTGCTGCGTTTGCCTTTGAGACTTTTACAGTCCCCTCGCCTCCTTTCAAAACATATTCCCCCGTTTTCTAAGGAACAAACCTTCTTTCATGTCAAAACACCCCCTGTGAGACCAATCTGTGGCACGTGGTTTTGGGAAATAGTGACGTGAACGTGGAGAGATCTCAAGTCAGGACTGGGGGAGCTTTCATACGCCGAGTCTGCCCCGTGGGTCTCCCCGGGAGGAATGGGCTTTTCCACACTTGCTGGCTGTGCAGTTTCTCTTGGATTCACTTTTAAATCACAGGGAATGTTCCTTGGAATATAGTTTGTCTGTGATGTCATGATCGTACTTGGTAGCCCAGCGTCACTTTTAACAGATCTCAAACCTGCCAGATGGGTTGGGTTGAACACCCAGATCCTTACAGCAGGAGGATATTCAGGTGAATAGGAACTTTACCACCATCTCTGACATCACGGTTCCAGCCCCTTAGATAGCTCATCCGTGACCTCATCCGTGAAGATAATTCCCTCTGGAAGGAGAAATCCATGGCCCTAAAATAAACTCAGGGGCGAGGGCGCGAGGCTGACTTTTCATGCAGACACCTCACCCCCAGGTGATGAAGGGTGGTCTACCATGGACGTTTCCTTGTGATGAGAGAGTTGAGATGCTTTAAAACAACGTTTTGCCCGCGGTCACCGTTGGGTTTGGAAGAGAGCACGTTGGTGGTGCTCACTCTGAACGCACGGTACCAGCTGCTGAGAGCCCTCCCCACCTGCCCCGTGAGACCCCACCGCGGAGAGGAGCCGCTGCATCATATGGTACATCAGGGCACGATGTTAACCAACGTTCAATTCGAGACTGCCGGAGGAGCCAGTTTTAGCTGGGTCACGTGAACGGCACCGAGGAACGGGTTATGCGTTCCAAACAGACAGACGCTCCGTCAGTGCAGAGTCAGGAGACCGGAGATGACGATCACACGGCTCCCGAAGCAGGCTCTCTAGTCCACCGAAGGGGAGAGGTCCGTCCAGGTCCACCGCGTGGTTTGGAACCAGTCCTGCAGGCTCCCGATGAAGTCCTCGTCTCAGTCGGCTCTTCCTCTCTGTTCCTGAGCGGCTGTGACCTGCCAACAGCACAGTGCGTGTGTGCAGCAGGCGATAACACGATGCAGTTTATCTGAGGAAGGACTGGCCATGTCCTGTCCCAAACACGTCTGGGTTTGGAGGATACATACATGGCTGCCTATGAAATTTTCCTTGTCATTCATGTGAGTTTCATGCAGCTGAAATGCATCTAGTGTGAGTCCCGTGTTACCCGCATTTGGCTCCAACGCCCTCTCCCAGGAAGGGCTGCGGCTGTCTGTGGTTTATTTTTATCTCCATTGAGCAGAGCAGCAGAAAAGCAAGTCCACGCTGTTCAAACCCACTCAGATCCACGACACACGATGTGCGTCGTACTTCATCCACGTGCTAAGACTGGCGACAATGGTGGTAAAAAACGTTGATGACAGCCAATGGTTCAGGTACCGCCGGGTAAAGGAGAATGAAAGAAACGTATTTGGGCAGAAAATGGTTTCTCTAATCCCTCATCTTCTACAGACGCTGATTCAGAATCAGCTGCTTGTCATTTCAACTTAGAGGCATATGGTTGCGTTAAACAGGGACATAATTTCATCTGGCTTCAAAGAGGAAGGCCTCAAATAGGAATACCCAGTCCTGGTCCCAGATGCAAGCGATTTCCTTCGCTTCAGGTGAATTTGCAACGTCCTCTGAGAAGAATGCATCGCACTGATTTTTTAAAAATATTAAAATATTCTGTGGACTGTGGCAATGCTCTTATGGAGATAAGAGCTTAAATATACCCACACTATTTTTTTTTTGTTGTCAATTATTAGCTTAAATGCCAATATTACGTCTACCCAGATGTCACAATTATTTTTCCAGGAAAGGAAGTTAGAAAATAATATTCTCCTAAGTTCCTAGATACACCAACAAATTCTTCCTTGCCCTTGGTGCATTGTGACTTACGGGAGCATTTAGAACTGCATGGGCTCCACTAAGAACTAAACATAAGAATGCCTTCGTGTCGGGCATGTTACTGCGCGTTGGCTGTCATGAGGGAGATGATACACTGAACATACCGTGTAGTGATTTGAGTTTCTCTGGAGGGTTTGCCAGATCCCAAGTGGCCTTCCTTGTAGCATCTGTGGTACCAGAGGGACGTGTCACGGTCCCTGCAGCTGGCCTTTTATTTTAATGGGGAGAAGGATAAAAAAGGAAGAAAGATTAGGAGTCATAATTTTAAAGAGAGACTTTTATCACATGCATTTAATAATTTCCAATAATTAATAGTCAAGAGAAAGATTTTTTTAATCTCTGGGCTAAATCAATTTTTTTTGTTTGAACCTGAAAGTTCGTGATTAAAAAAATGCAGCTACCACAGGGCACATTACAACAATCCTCATTCTTGTGAAGAGGGGGACTTGGGATCTTCTTCCACTCTGTTAGCTCAGCACTCACATGGCTGAGTCACGTATTTTGTGTTAAATGTCACTGATTTTAGTTACACGGAGAAGTCGTCATGCGTCCAGGTGTTTTGGCGACTTCTTTTCAGTGAAATGCCGTGGCCTTTTTAGAAGAGTGTTAAACATATGATATTATTTCAGCCTCATATTCACACACAACGGGTGTCTGTCGGGCAGGTTTCCTGCCCAGGTGAAGGGAGTTGGGGTCAACAAAGCCGCAGAATCTCCATTTGGTTGATTTCCGGTTTTCAGACTCTGTTTTACAAAGTTGCGAGATGCGCGAAAGTCGGTATCCTGACCAACGAATGGTAGAACACCGCTCGCTTTACATAGTAAAGCAAAACCAACCAAAAGCACATCCCTCTCCGGAGAGTCCACAATATAAGGCGGGTCCTGTGGAAGCCTGATGTGTTGGACCGCTGTGAGCCAGGCCTCCCTGCGTTTAAGAAAACGAGCAAATAACTATTGGGAGATGAAGGATGCAGTTTGCTCCATGTCCGGCCCTTTCTCATGTGCACAGGGAGCCTGTGAGCTGAGGTCGGAGGTGGTGGGGGAGGTAGAAGAGGGCCAAGAGTTATTTTGTTTTTCTGGATTTCATGCCGCATCTTCGCAAAGGGAAACGTATGAAATAAAAACAAAACCCAAGCTTCAAAAATTAAACTTCATCTTTTTTTTTCACGTAGGTTCTTTGAAGCATTAACGTCCCATTTCCCAAAGGCGCCCCCCGCAGAGGGAGGTTTGGGTTGAAGAAACAGACCCTTGTGTTGTGAAGTCCTCAGAGGGTTTCATTGCACGGGCATCCTTTACTGATGAGGAATCGGTGCCAAAACTTATTTCACAGTGTGAGGTGAATAAACTGCTGGAAACCCTGCTCTCTCCACGAGGAACCGAATTCCTTACAGACAGCACCAGCTCACCATCAGTGTGAACACGGGACCCACTGGGTTGTTGGGGGCGTTCTCAACCTCATTGCACCAACAAGACCGCACAGAACCAGGTTGTTACAGACACATTTGCACAAGGTCAATTCTCCCTCCACTGTGTCAGCTGACACCCTTGGATGGTACTAGTATTGGCCAATAGCTAAAATTCAGACTATTTTATATTTTTTCTGTCCTTTCCTAGAGAGGGGGTCCTGGGATTTTAAGATCTAAAGTCGTTAGCTGTACACAATTACTGGAAATCACTGGGTGAAGGTGCAATTCTATGCGAAGGGATGAAATCCAGCCGTATCTCTACTTAACCAGATAAGATGCAGAGACGCTGCTAGAAACAGTGAAGGGTTTGAATAATAAACACAATACTGCCAAAGCAAGGGTTTCACAATGCATCTTATAACAGGGAGCATTTACTTATTGGGATAAATAACAACTAAAATAAATTTTACTTATTTGCTACTTGCAAAAATTACATCATTATCAAAATAACACCACATTATTGATAAAATGGTATAGGTTTTACATTATTTTATTTTTTACTGTGGGTTTTAGGTTCAATCTATGCTTCTAAACTATCAAATCTTAACATTTCAAAATTGAGCTTCAAAAATCAGCTTGCATCAAACAATCAGATCCAGGGCTCAAATACCAGGCTGTAGGAAACATGTGCATTGTCCGTTATTGGCGTGAACCGGCAGTTCCACAAATTTTAAGGGATTCTAGCCGTTACTGTGAAGTAACAAAGGAGAGATGGCTTTTGTTTGTGGGTGGTTTTAACAGTGATAAGAAAATGTACTTAGATGAGTTGAGTCAGACTGTGCCTTTTTTGCTAAAATGGGTATTTAACATTTCCAAAATTAAAGACCAAAAATATCTTCATCACAATCAATCACTGTGCTCAGAGTCCTCACTCTGTCACAGCTCCGAGCACTGAGGGTGACATTCATTGTGGGGGCTTGCTGTTCTCGGTGCTCAACTCATTTGAAAAGCAATGATACTATTTTCAGAAGGCAATTAACGTTAAACTCCCAAACAGAGCACAGCCATGGATCTGCGTTCACAGCATTCACATGAGCATTGTGAATCATCTCTTTAAAATCCCATCCCGTGCAGAAGGGTGCTTCCGGGTACACTTGCTTCTCTTTAGAAAGTGAGGCTACATCCTGGAGAGTCAATGATGGGTTTTCTCTTTCCTGGTTAGTTTCGTGGTCAAACAACCAGGATGTTTGACTTCATTAGCACAAAATAAATTTATTTTTAAAGACAGAACAAAACAAACCAAAACAAACCCCAAACCGGACTGAATTTAGCTCTCCTTGCTCATTGAGACAGCATTTTTGGAAATGAGGCATTTCTTAAAGGAAAGATACTTTATATGGAGGCTTCCTCTGTAAAACCGGTGTTGGGTGTTGGGGTATTGGGGTGCTGGCATGTTGGGGGGTTGAGGGTTGGGGTGCTGGTGTGTTGGGGTGCTGGCATGTTGGGGGGTTGGGGGTTGGGTGCTGGCATGTTGGGGTGCTGGGGTGTTGGGTATTGGGGTGCTGGCGTGTTGGGGTGTTGGGTGTTGGGGTGCTGGCGTGTTGGGGTGCTGGGTGTTGGGGTGCTGGGTGTTGGGATGCTGGCGTGTTGGGTGTTGGGATGCTGGGGGTTGGGTGTTGGGTGCTGGCGTGTTGGGGTCCTGGGTGTTGGGGTGCTGGCGTGTTGGGGTGCTGGCATGTTGGGGTGCTGGGTGTTGGAGGGCTGGGTGTTGGGGTGCTGGTGTGTTGAAGGATTGGGGGCTGGGTGTTGGGGTGCTGGCATGTTGGGGTGCTGGTGTGTTGGGGTGCTGGTGTGTTGGGGTGCTGAGGAGGGTGCCTGTGCCTTTGCTCTGGACTACTTCTGAATCAGGCACCTTTCATTTTACAAAGTGGAGGACGTTTTACACCCTTTGCTCCCATCGGCAGCTGCAGGGAAGGGTGTTGTTCAGCAGGGTGGTCTGGCCGGGAAGGAGTCAGACCCGTGTCAGGTGGGCCCAGGATCTGCATCTGTAACAAACGTCCAGGGTTCTGAGCTGCTGACCCTCAGTCACATCTGAGACCATGAGGCAGGATCACGTGGGTCATTTGGAAAAATGCTCTATATGTTCAAGAAAAATGAAAAAAGAATCACAGATCCTTCCTACAAACGGGGATTTCCCGTGAGGAAGCAGGTGCTGGGTTCACCGACATACGTGGGAGGGAGACGAGCTGCCTCTCCAAACGAAATCTTCTCCCCTTTGAGGCTAAAAGTCCTCACTGAGGCAGCGGTTAGTCTTCAAGTTCTGCCGGCTGGAGAGAGTCTGTCTATGGAGGGTCTGTTTGGGAACGTTGAGAACGACACTAGCTAGAACTGACATTCTCCGCCATGAACTTACTGTGCTCTCGTGTTGGATCATGGAAAACTGGGTGGTTGGGAGTTAATTGACGGCTGTGAGCTGCACATGTTACCCGTTTCTATCTGTGGAACGCCCACTCTTTCAAAGGCCACTGTACAAGGTCCTCACTATTTCCGACTGACACTTGTGGCTCTGGAGATGAAGAAAATGGGTAGGGCCATGTGAGGGATCGCCAATGATGAGCCGCGTGGGCCAGGTGGACAGGATGTTTCCTTAACAGCACAGTGGCCTGCTGTCAGTAATGCTGGTTGAAGGCAAAATTGTGAAGCCGTCTCGGTAACCCTCGGTCCTTGGTGCCCTTGCCCTCCCTCTCAGGTGTCCCATGTTCTATCCCTCTCAGAGGACCTATGACGTTTATCTCTCAATCTTTTATAATCTGCTCATAGAAAACAACCCAACAGCATACATTTTCACCCAAATTCGTGACCTCTTTCAGTCTACTTTAGAATGGACATGTATCCCATGGGAGAGAACTTCCGGCTTCCACGGCCACGTGAACATGGTGTCTGAGGGGACGGCATACTCACCTATGCAGCATGGAACCTGCACAGGTGGCATGTTCGGTGCGAGGGCGTGGCCTCACCTTTGAAGGGTGCTACGGCCGTGAGGGTGTCATACAAATGGGCATTGTAATAGAACGTTACTTTACTCAGGTACTTTTTGTAAATTAAAATATATACATTCCTACAAGTTAAAAATGTAAAATAAGATCAATACATTTACTTTAATGAACTCTTATACATGGAAAGGTTGCAATTTAAGGGTGCATGAATATATGAATTTGTAAAACGTGTGATATTGAAAGCCATTATGACAAGGTTCCTTAGACTGCAGGACAGACAGGTAAGGCAATTTTGCCTCAGTCTTCAAAAACACACTGCCCCAGAACCCAGCCCTGCCATGCTGACCCAAAGAATGCAAAATCTTCCTTTTGAGGTCTTTTAGTTCAGAATTGCTAATCTGGAGGTAGAATTATGACCTAATTATGAGTTATATACAAAAATATATTAAAGAAAGACTGCCTTTACACCCCTTGTTAATGTAATCTGCCGAAATACAGTCTATTTGCAAAGTGGAAACCTGAATTAACAAGGCATCATTCATACAGAGATGACATATAAACCTCTATTTTGCTTCTGGGCTTCTACATACATTCTGAATTTCCCCAATCAGGTTTCATTGCTCATACCACTGAATTAGCTTAGTACATTTTCAAAGGATCTGGTATAGGGTGAGTGAATTATCATCATCTCCATCATCATCATCCTGGTGAAAACACACATACATATCCATAAATATATTGATAACATAGCCAAATAGTAAAATGCTTAAAGAATAATATTCCCTGGATCTGAATGGTTTTTGTATTTGAATATTAATTCCCTCACTGTGGGTAAGCTTAGGGTCCACAGCATTGGGAACAAAAACCGAGCTTCACTAGTTTGTGAAATTGGCCAAGATTACATCCTTATGTGAGAACCACCCACGGCAGCTGGAACCTGAGCCTCTTTCACACACAAACACGAGGGAAGCCAAAGAAGCCACACTCAAACATAAAGATAAAAAAATTATGATCGGAACATCTATAATAATAAAGGGTAATATGCTAATTAGACCGGACATCTTCCGGACGTCATTCCAGACATCCTTCCTGACTAAGCTGGGGCTGGAGGGAAAACAGCCTGGGTCCCGGTGCCTGTGGGCAGCCCGAGGGAAGCCAGCCCGAGTCCCATGTGCCAGAGGGAAGCCGGTGAGGCAGCCTGGGTCCCGGGTGCTAGCACGGAGGGAAGCCGGTGCCAGCAGCCAGGGGAAGGAAGGCCTACTCTTGCACAAATTTTCGTGCATCAGGCCTCTAGTATTAAAATTTTCAAAACCCAATGGCAGAACAGGGCCTTTTTCGTATTTAAAAGTACAGTCTAATGTTTTTCCTATTTCTTTTGATGATGAAAAAGATTCGTGTAGTAACTAAAGGTCTTTGAAAACTTTGACCTTTGTTAAATATCTAGATGAGCACAGTTTTCAAAGATATTATAAATACACATACTATCCTATAGAATAAAAGCCTAATATGCAAATTGTTCCCTTGACAAGGATTTTGACCGGGAGTTTGACCACTCGCTATGACATGTGCTGACCTCCAGGGGGCAGTGCGGAACATGGCGGGTGTCAGCGACATGGCACTTGCAGTGGGTGGCAGTGGAGACGCTGCCGGCCTGTTGGGCCCTGACAAGAGCAAGACCCCGGTGGGATGGTGGAGCAGGTGAGTGGGCAGCGCCAGTCCAAGGCTGGTGCGAGTGGGGGCCTGATCACCCCACTGATCGCCCCGCAGATGGTGACCAGCGGTGGCTCTGACACCTCCGTTACAGAGAAAAGGCAAATAACAATATTAAAATATTTCTCCTAATTATTTTCCTTTCAATGTGCACAAATCCGTGCACCAGGCCACTAGTTGTTATAATAACATTTCACAGATAAGAAAACGGAGTCTCAAAAAAGCAAAATGAACTTTACTCAAAGTCAAGAGCAGAAAAATGACAGAATTAGACTCAAACCCCTGTCTCCGAACATCACATGAAGTCTTTATAAGGTACATCCCATTCTGAACAGGATAATTCCTTTGCTTGCCCTGCCTGCCCTGCCATTCCCTGACCTTCCCCATTCTCGCTCGCTCCTGTCAACACGTTAAATGCCTACATTTTTCTTTCAGTGGCTGGGTTTGTGCCCCCACTTTCAAGGAACTAATAGAAAAATGACAAGTGAACAGATAAGTACAAAAAGAATCTAACACGTGATAGAATTAGTCACAGGCTGCTAGAATGGGGGCAATAGGTGGGAGGGCAAAAAAATAGTAAAAGAAATTGAAAGGCCAAGAAAGATCTTGTTGACTTTTAACAAATAACAATATGTCTCTCCAGGAAAATGGGTTTATTGGAGGTAAGAGTAAGAGTTGCAATGGAATACGTGTGGTCTGACGGTGAACCAAGACCAAGTCCAGAGGCACAAAAGGACCGGAACCTCTTTTATGAATTTGGGAGGCGATTGTAAGCAGACGCCATTGGAGGACAGAGATATCTCATTGGCTGAGCTCTGGTAGCCTCCTATTGGTTGAGCTGTTACTGAGGCCAAAATATAGAGACTTGTCATTGGCTGAGTTCAGGCAGGCTCCCATTGGCTGAGCTGTTACTGGGTGAGGCGGACGAAGCACAGAGACTTCTCATTGGCTGAATCTGACAAGCAGCTCTCGGGAAGAAGGGACCCCGGGGTGCTTAGAGGTTTGCTGACGGACTTCCTTCCTGTTGTAGGTGCGCCGGTGAAGGAACAAACCAATACCTGCCGAAGCGCCCCGGATGGGAACAACGAAACCGTTCCCACCTGGGCAGGTGCACGGAGCGCTGTCATGGGAACGAGAAACCTGCGGAGCCGGAGCCCTGCGTGGCGGTGGGGCCAGCTGAGTCCCAGGTAGGGTCGCAGGGCCGCGCTGAAGTGCACAGCAGGCGGAGGCAGGGTGGTGGGCGCTGCTCCCACCAAAGTGGTTCACACCAGACCCGACCTGAGGGCGGAGAGCCGACAGCACACCTGTCTGCCAGGCCCTGAGCTGGGGGCGGGGAGCGGCAGGGACTGACGGGGCAGGAGGCAGCACCAAGAGTGAGGGGTGGGGCGGGGTGAGAGCCAGTAATTAAAGCGGGAGAATAAATGTTTTGTCCCAAGACCCCGACACTTCGGGAACACAAGTATTTTAAATGCGGATGTTGAACGATTGGCCCCAGTGATGACGCGGCAGCCTCAGCAACATCTTGGCTGTTTCTTGGACGGCAGCTCCCTGGGCCCGTAAGCGGAGGTTTGTGCGCGCACCGAGGCCAGCAGGAAGGACAGCGAGGGCTGCCTCCTGGCTTCGGTCCCTTAGGATTCTTCGGCCATTTGCACAAACATGTCACAGAAGCAAGCGAACCCTGGACCTGACCCCATCGAAATGGGAACTTGCCCTTGACCCTAAAAAAGGTGAATAAAGCCAAAGACTCAAGGTTCAGAGGTCAAGGTCAAGACAAAAGGCATCGGTGTGCATTTGCCCACCTGGAGAAGTGTATGTAGAACGCGCTACCGGAAGGTGAACGCTAAATTAAATGATAGGTTAAAAATTCCTTTTTATAGCTTGGGACGTGGATGTGGACTTGGAAATTTTCCAAGAAGTTTATTCCTTTGACATTGACTCCAGTCTAGCCTGGAGGAAGCCTTCAAAGTTGCTTACCTTGTTTTTGAACGAATAACTGGTATTAGCAGTCTGTTTGCCAGCTTCCCAGCGGCTCAGTGTAGGAGATCTTCAAAGCCCTTCTGCTTGGTGCCTGTCCTTTCGTGGGTAGATTAGTTTCCGGGGTTTCCAACTACACTGAGAATTAAGCTGGGTGTGGGAGAAGGAGTGTTCGATATTAGTTCTTTTCAGGTTTTCTGGTTTTTGGAGCATGGGGCATGCATATCACAGTTCCAAAAGGGAGCGGACAGGAGATGAATGGGTAGGACTCCCTGTTCTATTCGCTCAGGCCACAATCTTAAAACCATAATAAGAGAGAAAATAAGACTTCTTTGACTTCTTGCAAAATGTAAGAGTAGCGTCTCGGTCAGGTTTATCTACACTCCCCTCCCGGCAGAGCACAGGTGTCCCTTCTAATATGTGGGGGTTGGGATTTCCCAAAGTTGAAATTTGAAGTTAAAGGCACAGTATTGAATAGCTCTTTGGGGATCATTGCATTTGAGTTTCTCGACATCGTTTACAACAAGGGGTCTAAGAACATGTATGTCTGCACTTGGCTCATACAATCAAAGGGTTTTTGAGAGAAAAGCCATTTCGCCTTGCCTCACGGGTCTAGACTGCATCCCATGTTATGCGCATGGACCAGGCCTGCCCTTCCCTTCCCAATTCTGCAATTCAAACCACCTGAAAAGATGAAAAGATTATGTAACTCACTTGGTGACAAAACCTCACTGGGTCTGAATTATTTGCCAAAAAGTTGACATAAATTGACACAAACCTGTTTAGAGTGTTTATTCACTCTTCTTTGGAGGCTTAATATATTTTACTGCAGGAATGTGGTCATTCTAAGGGTGTACCTCAGACTTATGATGAATTCTACCCTATGTAACATACACTATGTATTCAAGAATTCCACAAAACTATATATTACAAAGGTATCTGGCTTCAGCATTGTCAGACTACCAGCATGTCAGGTGCCAGAGTGTAGAGTTGGGCTTCTTTCTCATAGGAAAATGAAAATGCTCCTAGTTTTGTTCTTTTCTTATCTTTATTAAAACTGCTTAACATAATAGATGCTCAGTGAATATTGTTGACTTATAATAATTTGTTGGTATGTAATAGAGCTGAAGGCAAAGACAAGGAGGCATAAATGAATAAATGAAAATGTGTGAGAGACACAACCAATTTTCCAGGTGAGTCAGGTTGGAGGAGGTAGAATTTAAAGAGCTGAGGCTTCCAAATATAAAGCCTTGAAACAATACTTTTTTCCATAGAAAACTAAAATTGATTTTTTTCTATCTTGTGCTTACTATTAGTTCAGGATGTCGGTAATTTCTTAAACACTCTGCTTTCCTTACGGATTAAAGAACTGAGACAATAATAAATTGAGTTTATAAAGCAGACATCAATAATTTAAATAGTGTATTGAGCTTAGCAGACCAACTGAGCGCTATACAGTCATAATTTACTTTTTTTAATATTTTATTTATTTTTTACAGAGAGGAAGGGAGAGGGATAGAGAGCTAGAAACATCGATAAGAGAGAAGCATCTATCAGCTGCCTCCTGCACATACTGGGGATGTGCTAACAACCAGGGCAGATGCCCCCGACCGGAATCGAACCTGGGACCCCTCAGTCCATAGGCCAGTGCTCTATCCACTAAGCCAAACCAGTCAGGGCAGTTATAATTTACTTTAATCCTCAAAAATCATAGGAGGTAGGAGCATTGTTTTCCCATTTTACAAAATTTCTAGCTAAATCAGATAACTCGTCCAACATCATAAATAAAAGGGGCAGAGCCAGAGGGTCCAGGCCTCGCCGAGCCCTGTCCCCGGTGCTTGCCCTGTAACCCAGGGAAGTTCCTGGTGACAAGGAAAAGTGGGCAGCCCTTTGGCTACCCACAAGCCATTGCACAGCATATGGTGGGCTTCACTCTGCCTGAGGGCTCAGTGGGGGGTTCTCCAAAAGGCTCTCCTGGACATGAGCCGAGTCCTTAGGGAGGCATTAGGTCCAACAACGGTGCTTTAACAAACGGGCATCGTCTTTCTCCAGGGAGGCTGTGCTCAGCAGCGTCAGCGGATGAAGGGTGTTAGGTTCAAAGTCTTTAAGGTGTTTTTGGCTTTTCTCCCATACTCCCAAGTTGTTTGCAGCCATTCCTGTTTGCATGTCCCCATTCAAGACAGGAAGCAGGAGGGGGAAGATGAATCAGCTATGGTGGGTCTTTTATCAGAGAAATTGCAGTTTCCCCCAAATGTCCCAGCCGTTGTCTAGTCCTATGATGCCATGGACACTCCAGGGGGAAGTGAAGAACAGCGTGACCAGGGTCAGGCTGATGGTGGCCCTTCACCAGGCAGGGCGGCCCACGTTTCCTGTAAAGGGCCACATGCTAAGTATCGTAGGCTTTGCAGCCCAGCTGGGGGGCTGTTCTGGTGGAAAGCACCCACAGACCACACATAAATGGGCTCCTCTGTGTGCTCCAGCAGAACTTTATTTACATGTGGGCAGTGGGACCCATTTGGCTGGAGGCTGTGGTTTATTGAGCCCTCACTGGAACTTGGGGCGTTGTTTCCAAGACAAATTGGTGTGTTATTACCAGTAAGGAAGCGGGGAGGGGTCATTAGTGGAAACGAGCAACATCTGCAGGGGAGGACAGACACATTCTCTTAGCTTGCTCTTTCTTCGCTGTGGGGCTGTCAGGGATGCCGCGTGGCCTCGCAGCGCCTCAGGAGAGCCTGCGGGGAGGTGGTTGACTGCTTTTGGCAATGGCCACGACTCAGGTGGGCACTAGGTGGTGGACAGCTCTGCTACCTGCTCCTTCCACTCGCTTCCTTCTTCCTTGTTGTTCTGGTGCCGTGAGACAGGGCGGAGGTCTAGACGGAACGCTCCTTAGGTGGCAGCTCCCCTTGGCAGGAGCCCTGCCCTCCTCTGTCCCCTTTGCCCTCCTGCAGCCACAGTGCAACAAGCCTGGGGGAAGCACCTGGGCACGTGCCTGACCCCAGGTGGGAGGAGCAGGTATGATGACCTTGGGGAGCTCTGCCTGAGCTGCCGCTCGTGTGGAGCTCCTGTGGTCAGTGCGTCCAGGGCAGAGGCCCAGGAGCCTGGGCTAAGGGGGAAAGGAGCGGCTCTCCTCCACCCCGGGGTCGGGGACCACAGGGCTCCCCACTATCTGCTTCTGACTCGGTGCTAACTTTGGAAGGTTCATAGTCAGGGTTCATCTCCAGCTGTTTTAATGCCTTTTTGCTGAGATTGGCGCCGTGGGTCCCATTACAGAGGACACGCGGTGAGGTGAGGTGGCATCTGGATCCTGATTTTCCACTTTGGTTCCCACCACACCTTATTTGTTTATTAGGTCACAGGTGTTTCTTCCATCAATTCACACAGGTTAGTTACTGGGACTGCTCTCCTCAGCTCAACTGTTGAATGTATTTTGAATGTCAAGCAAATACATTCACTACAGAGTTCATAATATTTCGATTGACATACAGTTTGGTTACATATTTTCTCCATAAAAATAATTTGAATTCCACCATGCAGAGATTCCCATTGTTAGCATTTAATAGCAGTGCCTCCTGGAGACAGACAAACCATATATTGCACACACTCACCTGCCTGAAGTCTTGATGCCCACTCAGCTGTGTGTCTGCTGGTTTCTCACATTATATAGTGGACTACTCTCTGGTCTCCCTATATCATATAGTTTTTAAAACGTGATTTTTTAAATTACTGCATAATATTGCATCATATTACAAACTGTATTTTATTTATTATCATTATTATTATTTTTTTGTTAATCCTTATCCAAGGATATTTTTTCATTGATTATAGGCAGAGTGGAAGAGGGAATGGGGGGAGATAGAGGAGATAGAAATATAGAAACACTGATGTGAGAAAGACACATTGATTGGTTGCCTCCTACAACCCCGGTACGTTCCCTTGACTGGGAGTCAAACCTGAGACCCTTTGGTCCTTGGGCCAATGCTCTAACCATTGAGCCACTAAGCCAGGGCCAAACTATATTTTATTTTTAAAACTCACTATAGGTGAATGTTTTAGTTGTTTTTTTAATATTTGGCCACCATAAACAATACTGTAATGAACAATCTTATATGGACATTTTGTACTTTTGTATTTTCTTAGGATAGATTACTAGAAATGAAACTTATGGATCAAAGAGTCACAGTTATTTTTATATTTTGCCAAATGGCCCTTTAGAATAAGTGGTACTGAGTTCTGATTCCATCAGCAGTGCGTGTGTAGCTTTCTCTGTTTGTGCTCCTTCCACACTGTCATATAACTTTAGCCAAATTAAACCAAGTTTGAAGTTAGTCTCATGGGGAAAAGTCTTTAAATCTCACACGTGTCTAATGAGTGAGACTGAGTATCCACCTCATATGCTAATTTGGCTATTCTTTATTTCTCTTGTGAATTGTTTGGACATGAGCATTTTACTTATTTTAATTACTTATATATTAACTAGAGGCCTAGTGCATGAAATTTGTGCATGGGGGCAGCGGGGGGGAGGTTCACATCAGCCCAGCCTGCCCCCTCTCCAATCCGGGACCCCCTCAGGGGATGTCTGACTGCCAGTTTAGGCCTGGGGATCGGGGATCAGACCTAAACCAGCAGTTGGACATCCCTCTCACAATCCGGAACCACTGGTTCCTAAATGCCCACCTGCCTGCCTGCCTGGTCACCCCTAACTGCTCTCCTTGCCAGCCTTATCACTCCTAACCGCTTCTGCCTGCCAACCTGGTTGCCCCCAACTGCCGCCCCATGCTGGCCTGGTTGCCCCTCACTGCCCCCCTGCAGGCCTGGTTGCCACCAACTGCCCCCCCCTGCTGGCCTGGTCGCCTTTCACTGCCCGCCCCCCCACACCCCTGCTGGCCTGGTTGCCCCATGCAGCCTGCTGTTCAGTTTTTTGGTCGTCCCTCACTAACCCTCCTGCCAGCCTGGTCGCCCCACGCAGCCTGATGTTCGGTCGTTACTGTGAGGGCATCCTGACCAATTTGCATATTACCCTTTTATTAGTATAGATGATAGAAGTTTCCCTTCTCTGTGTTTATGAAAAATGTGTTCCTGGTATGGATTACTGACATTTCCTGAATGTGACATAGCTGGTCTTTCTATGATTCTTCTATGAAGATTGTAAATAGTAAACTCTGTGCAATGCAGCAGGAAGCCTTGGCACTTCGTGTTCTAGGCTGGCGTTGGAGGATGCTCTATTCCTGACATTGACATTCTAAACAGCAAATGCATCTTTGCTCCTTGTTTTCACAACTTGCAGCACTCAGGGTGTGGGTGGGGGGGAGGGGATGGTGGTGGGGGAGCTGTTTTCTAAAAAAAAATACATTTTTTATTGATTTCAGAGAGGAAGGGAGTGGGAAAGAGAGATAGAAACATCAATGATAAGAGAGAGAATCATTGATTGGCTGCCTCATGCATGCCCCATATTGTGAATCGAGCCAACAACCTGGCATGTGCCCTTGACCAGAATCAAACCCGGGACCCTTCAGTGTGCAGGCCGACACTCTATCCACTGAGCCAAATCTGCTAAGGCGGGGCTGTTTTCTCTTAAGTCCTGTGCACTGGGAACAGTGACCTTGAACTGTCTTTGTCCCTCAATGTAGCATCTTTTGTCTTTGAACTGCAGCTCTGTGGCCCCTCAACAATGTTTCCCGGATCCTTAACCCTGAAATCATGTTACATTGAATGTTTGACACCACTTTTTGAAATTCAAATATTTGTATCTCTTTTCTTTAGCTACTTTGAAAGTTATACCATTTATTTAGAAATGTTCACAGATAGGAATTAGGAATTTTTCTAAACCTGTTTGACAACCTTACTTTTCTTTCTTTCTTTCTTTCTTTCTTTCTTTCTTTCTTTCTTTCTTTCTTTCTTTTTCAGAGAGGAAGGGAGAGGGAGAGAGAGATAGAAACATCAATGATGAGAGAGAATCATTGATCGACTGCCTCCTGCACGCCCCCTACTAGGGATTGAGCCCACAACCTGGGTATGTGCCCTTAACCAGAATCAAACCCAGGACCCTTCAGTTTGCAGGCCGAAGATCTATCCACTGAGCCAAACAGCTTGGGCACAATCTTACTTTTCTTAAACTGAAACAAAGTCTTACATGGGACATGGTCTTCAACATTTTTATTTTAATAACATATTATAAATTAGATAACTCTCAAATACCTTGCTCTTGAACCACTTTAATCACCCCCTTTGGTCTCACAAAAAGATTCTGGAATTCCTGGAAAGCTTATTTCAAATTGATATTTTTTAAAAGTAACTGTTCTTCAGAGTTTAACATTTTTAAATGCTGAAGAAGTTGCCTCATTCTCCCCTGACTATGGAGTGAGACGCGGCGTTGTGAAACCAGAAACTGATGATGTCATGTCTAAGAATTTCATTGTGTAGCAGTTACAGTGGGAAGGAAAGTACTTTTTTTCTTCCTCTCTGAATGAAACACTGTATTATTTCTCACTCTTGCCTAAAATACATGTATTCTTTGCCTGATTGTTACTGTACGACTACTATGAGCCAGTTCTCTAACCTGCCCGACAACTAAGTCAGTTATTATGTTTCATAATTAAAGTAAGGGATAGATTCTACTTTAAAGGAAGATTCCTGTTTTCAAAGCTTGAATAAGGCCCACCACATCAAGGGATTTTTTTGACTAGTCCCTGTCTGGTTGAGTGCTGTGTGTCCATCCATTCACAGGCCCAAGTCCTTGGTGGCTCATCTGTTCTGAGACCATCTCTTTGAGGCAGTCACTCGTTAGGTTCAGCAATACGAGTTATAATGACTAGGATTTATCCAGCTGGTGCCATGTCCCAGCATAGCCTGCACTGGCCCACACAGGGCCTTCACATGACTTAGAAAGTAGCCCTCTGTCTGGCGGCATGAGGCTGACAAGCCAGAGCACCTTTGTGAGAGCAGACAAGGTGCTGCCTCACCCTCGAGGCTGACCCAGCCCCAGGCCAGGCCGGGGAATGGAGCGTGGACTGGATTTTAGTCCCCATTGCTTCCTCAGCATGACAGCTTGTTTGTGGTGCTACCTGCACCCCCACACGGTGCCAAGGGCTTTGTGTGGGTTAACTCATTTGGTGGTGAGGATAAGACCATACGGTTGGAGAGCTATGACTAAAAACACAGTGAACTGAAGTGACCTGGGGGAAGGGGGAAGGCCCGGGGACTTCATGGCTTCCTGGCCCTCGAGGACTAGAGCGTGGCCGCAATAGAGGAAACTGTGTCCCTCCGTCAGTTAGAAACCTTGGGGCTTACGTGTAGCCTGGAAGCGCCCCGGGGAGGGAAGGAGCAGGCTGTGACACACTGGGCCAGCAGGCTGAGAAAGGAAGAGTAGGGACAGTTGCTGAAGCCACAACGAGGGCGCCCACAGGCTACACAGGTTGCGTCACTCGGACTCATCTCTCCTTTAGATGAATCGATGCTCCTGGACCGGAGAAGAAATAGTCATGTCCTTGGTCACCCTGGACTGCACAGTTCCCCGGGTGACTTCGTGCCGTCAGATGCGGCCGTGAGCAAGGGGCAGAGTGGGCAGGGACGCTGAGGCCATGCTGGGAGGGTGTGTGATGGCAGCTCAGGGTCCACGAAGGGTGGTTAGGAGGAGGATGAGTGACGTGTTTCGAGGTGGCAAAGCCAGGGGCCAGCACAGAGGTGACATGGTCCCAGCCAGGAGACTGTGACTCCCACAGTCCCCGGTCAGGGAGGGGTGCTTGGAGGTTCAGAGCCAAAGACAAGACCATTTCCACCTGCTACTGTGAAGACCCCTTTCCCTCCTGGACAGCAGAGGGAAGAACAGAGGCGACACACACTAGGAATCAGAGAATTTGTACAAACAGAGAGAAAGGGGACGGGCATCGTCAGGGTCGGGGACACCCCCAGTGTGACTGAGAGCAGTGTGTCCGTGGGTCAGGGAGTCGATTCCAGCCGGGGATGGACACTTTCTGAGCCTCTTCTGCTTGCCGGACAATTTATGTACATACGGTCATTGCATTCTCACCGTAGTGACTGTTTTTATTTATTTTATTGATGAGGAAGGTGAATTTCAGGGAGGTCAAGTAACTTGTCTGATTTAGAGGTAGATCAGGGATTTGAACCCTAATTTATTTGATTCTAAAGCCCAATCACTTTTTATTTTATTTTATCCTGTGCTATCAAAATTTAGTGAGAGGGTTCTTGAAAAACATGATGAAATTAATGTCTGAGGAAGACAAAAATGAGTGCTCCTGAAATGTATGTAACACTAGAGGCCCAGTGCACGAAATCTATGCACTGGGTGGGAGCGGGGAGGCCCCTCAGCCTGGCCGGCGCCCTCTCGCAGTCTGGGAGCCCCGCGATTGATCCTCACAGAGGCAGGCCCCACCCACCCGGCCGGGGCTCTGCAGTCAGTGCTGCGCTGTGGGCAGGTGGGCAGGGCCTCCCTCTGCAGGGCGATCCATAGTGGACCCCCCCCCCCAATTGATTGTCCTGCAGAGGGTGGCCTGGGCTTCCCTCTGCAGGGCCTCCCTCTGCAGGGCGATCGTGAGGAGATGGCAGGCCCGCCCCCACCCCCCCCCCCCCCCACAGACCAATCGCATCGCACCCGCCTTGGCTGGCCTGGCGCCAGCACGTGTCATAGCGTGGTCGACTGGACAGTAGTTCTGCTGTTTGGCCGTTTGGTTGATTTGCATATTCGCTCTTATTGTTGCAGATTATTGGCCAATGTTATCCCAATAAATTAAATTAAAAAAATAAGTAAAGAAGTAACTTTGGTGAGCACAAAGGGCTGGAGGCATGAAGCGTTTTTAGGAAGTAATTTTAAGTGGAGCCTGGCTAGGTTGGTGGCAAAGGAAAGGACAGACATGAGCAATGTTTCAGGGAAGGGTCCCTGGGAGGTAGTGTCTGGCTGCAGAAAGGTGAGGCAGGGGAAGAACTAGGGGAGCAGAGGGGTGAGCACCTCAGAGGGGCCCTACGGAAACCAGGGTCCTTCCCCTGAAGTCTGGGTCTGAAGAGTAAGGGGATGGATTAGGTGCACCTATGACTTCACCAGCTCTAACATTCCGTGCACTTCTGACCCAAAGATGACTCAAGGCTGCAAGCCTGTGTTGTTGAAGGAATGTTCTTTCATTGATGGAAAGACACTAATAGGAAGTGGTTATGATTTTGGATTAAAAAAACTTTTTTTCAAGCTTGCACATGACCTTTGGCCCACATGTCCACCCTCACTCTCACCTACTTTACTTCCCCACCACAAAAATCTTCCACCTCCCCACCCACCGACCCTTCATCTCCCAGCCACAGCCCTGCATCCCCGTCCTGAGGTCCCGCGTCCCCACCCTGTGCTGATACCACGCCGCATGATCTCTTCCAGGCTTACAAAGTCTCTCCTTACAGTCCCCAGTGTACCTCCTCTTTTCCTAAAACGGAAGGCAAGACCAAGCAAAGCTCTCACATACATTATTTACTGAAGATATACTTCTAGTTTGACATCAGAACTGTGTATCTTGAAGTCATCATCACAGTAAGATCTGACGTATGTGGAGACCTTTTCTCAAAATATTTGTAATTCCCTTTAACCAAGAAAGCACATGGAAATCTAAATTGGCAAAACTGAATAAATGTGAATAACCATTACTTTCTTGGAAAAAGCTTTTCAGTAGAGACTCCCTTAAATAGTGAAATTATCTAAAGCATGACTCGAATGTTAAAGAATGTCATTGGCATGAGTTTTTAGGAATTTACATGTGGCGTAACCCGGGTACAGTTGTGAATGGAAAGGTAACCACAGCAACCACATTAGTAATCAACCTGAAACAGTGTTTGAAGAAAGATGACTCAAAAGGGCAACAGGAAACATGGTAATTAATTCTTCCCCAGCCTTCTAGTTCAGAGGAGATCTGCAAAGCAACAGGGAGTGTTGCTCATCAGAATTAATTCTTGGACATTCCTTGACAAGACATTTTCCCCAGTGATTCAGGTGGCCTTGGGATAACACAGCCTCAGGTTCTCCCATAGTTCTGCAAAGCAGGGCTGCAGGGTGGGTTGCCCCCTTCAGGTACATGGAGTGGCCATGGGCTTCTCCGAGGTCGCAGGCATTCCAGGTAAGACTGCTGCTCACACCTGCCTGTCGGAACTGACATTCTACTGCCCTTAGAAACTGCCGTTGATGTTAGGGAACTTTGATTCCAGGAACAGTGGTTAAAGGCACGTGTATGATCTGAATAACAACATGCAGATTTGCCATGATTCCTGCCTCCACCTCTCAGGCCTGTGGAGCTTTAGGCCACATACTAGCCCCGTGTGTCCCTTTTAGCTCACCAATGCGCCTCTAGTGGGTCCCCCAGTAACGAAGTCCAGGACAGCGATTTCATTTTCAAATGGAGGAATAAGTAACACCTAATTGTCATAAAGATCACGGAGTTGGATATGAATGTCTATAAGACTCCTTTGGACTATGTAAGTGATGACCCCAGAGGCAGAAGGATGGACCCAAGGTCACAGCATCGGTTAATGCAGAGGGGAAACCAGGTCTCCAAACTGTGACGCTACAGAAGCATCATTGCTGGGGAAGGCGAGGGGTTTGCAGACTGCTGGGCCCCCTGGGTGCTGAGGAAGTCGTCAGTGACCGTCACAAAACAAGGAGCATGTCGAAAGGGCAGAGGGCAGGTGAAGGCTGGACACAGGTTCCCAGCACCCACAGGAGCCCAGGAGACGGTCACAGACGTGGACTCGCAGCAGCCACTCACAAAGGTGCTCTTCTCGGGATCCACTCACAGGGGTCTTGTTGGGTTTGGCTACTGCGTGTTACAGCCATTGCCGTCTTTATTTGGGGGTTAAAGTGGATGATGGTCCTGAGAGGGAAGAGCAGGCTTGCCAGCCGGCCGTCTCTGTGGCTTTTCTGCCGTATCCACACCTGCGCTGCCTGATCACCTAGCCACGGAGTGACTCCATGGTTGCCGCATGCTCTGGCTTTTCTTGGCGCAGAGAAAGGAGAGGGAGAGGAAGCAGCACGCAGGAGAAAGGTTGGGAGCTGGTTCTTTCCCTGCTGCAGGCATTGTCTTATTTCCTCGCTGAAGTCAGCAGCTGCCTGCACGGACAGGCCAGCGTGGAGCCCCGGGCCAGGCAGTCCCCTCCCAAGGACGAGGACCGAGCTGCTTCCTCCCCCAGCTCACGGGGCCAGCCCAGCCGGCACCACGATTGCCAAGGCTTTCAGAGCTCCCCTTCCAGGTTTTGACTCCCAGCATGGCCTGGGGTACCTCTTCATGGCAGGTTCCCTTTGTAAATGATGGTGGGTTCCATCCAGAATCAGACTTGCTGAGTGAGAGGTGCCCATTCCTCTTCTCCATTTGCCACAGGCCGGCTGTGCCGCTGATAGGGCACTCGATTTAATGGCCTTACCTGCCCTCTGCTAAACCCCGGGCTGCTGAAGCAGCTGGACTTCTGCTCATAAAACCGTATGGAATCCACATTTTTAAAGGGCTGTTCCCTGCAGTAGATAATCATCTTCCAGTAAAACGCGGTGTCAAGCTACGAAGTGCTGATCACCCTTGGGTGGGGCCTGGGAGCTCCGGGTAAGGGAGCATCGTGGATTTAAGGCAGGTAGTCGGTTCTCTCGGTCATAATGCCAGCACAGGAGAAGCCTTGTTCCTCCAGCAAATCCTTGTTCAAACCTCGTCCAGGAACTAAAACGACGAACAGAAGGACTGCAAGAAGGGGCACCTCTTAACGTGGTGGGTCACAGTGTTTGCTCCTGTCCTGCCGTCTGACCCCATGCAGACACTGGTCGGGTGGTGACTGCTGTGAAGACCTCATTCAGCAAGGACACACAGGACACACAATGTGAACATCTCACATGGCCAGTCCTGCAGACGTCACGTGTATAACTCGGCCTCGGTTTTCCTGACCAGAAATGTCTCCCTGTCCTAGTGTCACTGTTTTAAGTTTTTGATGTTGAATATCAAGTGCAATTAATGGTTTTCATCAGGCCAATGGGAAATTTAAAGAATGGACATGGCCGAAACCGGTTTGGCTCAGTGGATAGAGCGTCGGCCTGCGGACTGAAGGGTCCCGGGTTCGATTCCGGTCAAGGCATGTACCTTGGTTGCGGGCACATCCCCAGTGGGAGGTGTGCAGGAGGCAGCTGATCGATGTTTCTCTCTCATCGATGTTTCTAGCTCTCTATCCCTCTCCCTTCCTCTCTGTAAAATATCAATAAAATATATTTTAAAAAATAAAATAAAATAAAGAATGGACATGTGTTCAACATTTCGATGCAATTCAAGCACAAATTCATACAGGCTTTTTTTTTTTTTTCCTGGGGGGCAGGTACTGAGGAGGTTTTGGCCCGGTGCATGGTTTTAAGGTCTGTACCTGTGTACGCAGGCAGCAGAGTTGTGTCCATGTTGCACATTCTTTGCACTAGAGCGCTGGGTATAAGGTATTTGGATGGTTTCACAACCGTTCCTGTCCCAGCACGTCTCATTACTCAGGAACAGCTTTGTAGAGAGATCTACGTAGAATCATAAAGCTCTGTGATTTAGATAGGCAGCTGTTGACTGTACGCAACTCCTTCTGCAGAGTCACAGAATTACAGGGGACTGTGGTCCCTCTCAGTGCCTGATGATGCACGAGAGGAGTCTGTCTGCGCCCCTGGGCCTCGGAGTCTGCCTGGGTCAGTGACCCAGCTGCCGCCTGTGGCTGAGTGAGAAGATGAGCTCACACACGGGTGCCCTCCAGACAGCAGAGCAGAGATGGCTCCCCGTCAGAGCCCTCTTCCCGGGAATTATGCCTTGGGCAGCGGCGATATGGCCGTACCTGTCAGTGTCTTCTCCTCTCCCGATAGCCATGCTCGGTGGATGAAGAAGGCTTTGAGGGGGCCAGGAGGAACCTCCAACACTAAGGAGCCTTTCTCTCTCTCTGCGAAGAAGTGAGTGTCGGTAAGACTTTCTCGTAGGTAGTTGTGTGGAATGAAGAATTTGAGGAAGGGGAGCTGTGACTAGTCGGCGCCGTGGCGGAGAGTTGTATAGAAAGAGACATCCACTGGATCCGCTGTGTGGAGACCCGCCGTCCTCCAGGGCAGGGCGTCCTCTGCGGCTGTGTGATTTCCTGGCCTTAAATCCAGGACGTCCTCTTGCCCTGAGCAAACAGGCCTGCACAGCAGCTTTGGGGCAGCTAAGCCATCCTGAGAGGCTAAGAGGCTCCGCTGGATTCGGGAGAGGAGCCGGAGCACGAATTGTCCCATGTCCGCATGTTTCTTCGGGGATGGAAGTGTTCCGAGTCGCCAGCAGGATCGCATGGTTCAGATTGCTGCGTAACGAATGAGACGTGAACACGAAGTCACTTAAAGGCGCAGGCTCCCTCCAACACTGGGGAGGAGGGCTAGTCAAGCTCAGTGTTGGGAATGGACGACTCAGTGGGAGGCAGTGATGGGGCCGGAGCTGGTCAGTGGTCCGGGAGGAGTGGGAGTGTTTCTCTGACTGACCCTTCCTTCCTTCCCACTCGGGGAAGCCCTGGGTCGCTGCCACCTGTCTGTCTGGCACAAAAGTGAGGAACCAAGAAATGCTTTTAATCACTCCCCATGGGTGAGGAGTTTATTTTCTGTGACAACTATGCTGCATGAACAGTAGGACAAGCAGCTTAATGAACAGATGTGACAAAGGGCACTCTAAGTAGTCACTGCAGACCAGGGCCTGCCGCTCCTGCAGCGCCCATCCCTGCACGGGACTCAGATCGCCGCCCAGCACACAGCCATCTGGGCTGTGCCCTCTCCCCGCAGCACAGCCACACTGGTTCTGGACCTTGGAATGTGGGCCAAGAGGAGAGGGCAGGCGACGTTTGGAGCTAGTGTCTTAAGGAGAACGAGGACGGTGGGAAAGGGGGAACAGGACAAACCTAAACCCGCTGTCCTCCGTCCTCCTCCTCATACATCTGTTCACACGGTGTCCCTGTCGGGAAACCCTAAAACTTGTAGGTCAGCGCTGTCACACTCTCACGCTGCAGGGTGGGGGCACAGCGTAAAAAGGCACGTGCCTGCCGGGGCTCAGAGGGTTTTGAGAATCAAGCCTCTTTTTCCCCATCTAGGACTCAGAATTTGGGGAGTCTAGTTTCAGGGGAGGAATTCTGGTTATGGAGAAGGAAGGCAATTTTTACTTTCCTATTTCTTCTGAGGTTCAGCTGTGCTGGACAGGCACTCACCTGTTCCCCTCAGGTGGTTCTGAGTGACGGGTGAGGGCCGGGTTCCCTGCGGTGCTTGTGGGGGGTCTTCCATCTGAGCAGGAGTACCAGGAGGCCAGGGGGCCAGAGGAGGAGGTGGTGCTGGTCCCTGGGACTCTGTGAGCATGAGTGGCCTGTGGGAGCCCTGGAACCATGGTCAGGAAAAGTCCTGGCCCTGGTTCAGTGGAAGGTGCCCGGCCAGAATGCCATCGGCACCACCAGGAACTGTGGGAGGCTGACGGCCGAAGCCCACGCCCTGGGACGGCCCTGCCACCCAGGGCAGTTGTGGCAGAGTCAAAGGCTGCGTGGGTCCAGTCCCAGCTGTCTCTTAAGTCACTGTGATCTGGGCTACTACTTGGGCTACTACTGTTTCTGAGATACAGTTAACGTGCGAAATTAGGGCTGTTTGGGCGACCCTATTGATACAACCCATGAGAGCACTTGGCACATGAGCTCTGAGCTGAAGGATCACTGCCAGGACCTAAGCTGCCTTGGGGGGGGGGGGAGGGGGGGGGGAAGAACCACCCTGGGCCATGAGACCAGATCAGGTTACACTCATCACTTTATTACATGAACTGGCCACGTACCAGGGTTGGGGTGGTGGGCCCCCCAAAAAAACTGATTGGCAAGCTCTGCACAGCTTTACATCTTCCGAACCAATGTTCCTCTTCGCTGTCCTGAATAAGTCAGGGTAGTGGAATATAGTTTGTTCCACTCTGCGCTTCTTCCCAGTCCCCATCCTCCTCAGGAACCTGAGAATTCACAGCACAACAGCGCGTTTTCTGAAGAGATCTCGGCATGGCATTTGGCAGATAAATGGACAGAGTCACAAATCCTGTGGCTAACACGGGCATGTCAGCTGCCTGGGTGGAAAAAGGAGGCTGGGGCCTGCATGACTGTTGGCTTCTCCGCTGTCTGGTCTCAGCACGCATCCAGAACCAGCTCCTCTTCAGAACAGACAGTCCGTGGAAGTGATCAATTCCTGGCAGACTCCAAGCACGCAGTTTCACCTCTGGAAAAGCTTTCCTCTCGTGGTTGGCAGAGGTCACTTTTCCTGAGGGGTCCCTGACCAGCACCGGGCAGGTACCTGGGGATTTCACTGGTCTTCAGCCAGATGTGTTCACACTTTCGTGTCTCGGACACCCGGTGCCTCGTTCGCTGGCAGTACATGGTGACGACTGTTCTTAACAATAAAGCTCCAAGACCCTTTGATCTTCCACCGAGAATAAGGAATAACAGGCATTCGTCTGCCTGTTCGCCCATTCGTATCAGCTGCAGATACACCTGCAATTGAGTCAGTCACATCAACAGCTATTTATTGAGCACCAAGCCTACTTTAAGGACAGAAAACAGCAGTAAACAACTCGAAAGACCTGCCGTCCTGCAGCGTATGATCTAGTGCGGACGACCATGGAACGAGGAGTCATCGGTGTCAAAGGCGCTGTCGATGTGGAGGCAGCTCCAGGATTTGACGGCCAGAGCGTAGGAGGGTTCCAGAGGAAACCCAGGGTTGGCCAGCCAGCCCTGAGGAGGGCTGAGAGGCAGGTGCTGTTTTCCTTCAGGGCTTAATCCACATTGAACATGAAGGGACACCGTCAGGGCTTCCTTTATAAAACTGTTGAGTCTCTGTGACCCTGAAGCTGAGTCACAGCTGACACCAGAGTGACCCCAGGAAGGGGAGGTAGGAGGATGTCACCCAGCCTAGGAGAGAGGACATATATGGAGGCCGGATGGGGGAAGCCCAATAGGAGGCGAGAAGTGTCATGGAGGCCTTGGGGCAACTCAGGGACCATGCTCGGTGTCTGTGCGTCACAGGACAAAGCAGCAGGTCGTGGCTAGTTAGTTGGCGTCATATGGCAAATAATGAAGTTGCTCAGAATAGGATTTAAAAGTCCCCGACAGCTTGTGTGGGGAATGACCTGGGCTGGTGTACTTAGGTGAGTGCTGACTGCACCTCACAGTGATGGGCAGAGTTTCCATCAGTGAGAAGTTAAATGCTAAACATGTCCAAAATCTAGTTCTAAAATTTCAGAGCAGGTCCAAGCCAAAAGGCTTCCCACGTCGAAGGACCCAAGAGAAACAGAAACCTATAGTTATATTTTGGGGATTTCCCTTTTCCCAAGAATTAGAGGCAGAGTATGGGGCTTGTTTGTCTCCTTGACCTCGTGGTCGTAGTGGATTGTAGTGCCACTGCAAATGCCAGTGCTGTCGCTCACGGTACCAGCACCGCGAGTCAGCTCTCTGCTCCCTCTCCTTTCACCGATCAGGCCTGTGGCCGTTCTGAAAGTGAGACCCAATCACTGTTTCCTCCTCTACTCTCCCACTTTCCCACTCACCTTCTGTGCTGCCTGTGGTAGGAACAGTGCCAAGTTCAGTGTTCACGGGTCCTTCCCCTCCTGTTACTCAGAATGACTATTTCTTGCTTCTGATCTCTGGTGAGGGCAGCTTGTTAGCAAAAGCTTGTCTCTAAAGGATCACACCGGATGCACCAGTCCCAGCTGCTCTGAGAACATGTAAGAAGCTCCAGGATGCAGTTGGTAAGGCTGGCATCCAGTCAGTTTCAGGAGTAAGAGGGCGTGGGACAGTGTGGGGGTGCCGGCGGTGTGGAGTGTGCACAACCTCCTGGCTGCAGTGTGCTCCTGGACATGCCCACTGCCCGACCTTGACATGCCTGCAGCCCGACCTTGACATGCCTGCAGCCCGACCTTGACAGGTCACAGTTCAGAAAACAGAGCTTGGAGCTGCACCGGGCGATGCCGCCTGTTTTGTTGCCCCCGTCTGACCATGACGAGCCCGTTCAGAGGGGAGCGGGACCCTCGGAGGAGTTTTATCTGGTGTCTGGAAGGCGTTTCTGAACAGGATTAGAGCAGTTTCTATGAAAGGCACACATGTAACGCAGTCTTCAGCACTCCTATTTCATTTTCTTTCCCCCTATCTTCCCCATGTAGCTGGCTGAACTGGCATCCGTCTCTTTTCAGTGAGTTACAGGAAGATAACTTCAATCGGGGGCGTTTGGCAGGGGCCCACGTTCTCTCAACACTCGGCTCCTGTGCTGCCCTGCGGCCTTCCAGGCAGAGCAGAGCAGGCTCCGGAATCACTGCCCAGGCTTATTTCTGTGTCTGTCAGCTTTTCTCACACGGATGCTGCGTAACAAATCCACCCTCCCAGTGGATTAAACAGTACACACTTATTTCCTACACATCAGGACATCAGCTGGATGGCTCTGCTGATCTCCCCTGACTTGGTCATGTGTCTGCCCATCTTCTGAGGGTCTGGGGCTCTAGACAGGTTTGCTGGGGGTGCAGCCAGCTGCCGACAGAGGCTGTGAGGTCACTTAGTCACCTCCCACCATGACCTCAGAGAGAACACCATGGACACACCAAGATATGGCTGATGATGATGGGTGATATGAATAAGGTAAACTAGAACTGGAGAGTATGACCCAGTTCTAGATAATAAATAACACAGATTTTGAAACAAACTAGAACCAGAACCACTACATTAAAATGATCCCATTGCTAGGAATATTTGACCTTAATTTTTTTCTTAGTCTCCTATTTTCTGTGCTTCCATCTTAAATACTAAATTATCGTAAGAACGTCTTTTGTTAAGGGTTAATCTTAGTTTGCCATGGGAAGTGGTATGCTCTATAGCACAGTGCATGGAATATCTAATTGGAAGTCCTTAGAATCCAAATCCCAGCTCTTAAAAAAAGGGCAGATGTCTTTATTAATGTGTCTCAGCTACAGTGTTGTTCCTTGGGAATTAATTCTAGTTCTCATGCAGCCTCAACCGACAATTAAAATATCCAGTTGGTACCTGTCTTGTCAACACCAGCTGCCAATCAGCCTGCCCTCTGTTACTCTGAGCTTGTGAAATCCTCTCAGTGGGGTGTTTTCTCGTCTGAGGCTTCAAGGACTCCATAAGCTAAATTTAGTGCCTCAATTAGGGATCATCATTATTACCCCACCTAAAGTGAACCAACACCTTTGTTCATAATAATTATTTAGTCTCATGAAAGCTGCAGTTGGAATACATGATAGAATTTCCTACCCATGAGAATTATTTGGTATGAAATTATCTTCAAAGGGAAGTGTTAGTATCATCGAGGCGTATAAACTCACCTGGGACTCTCCCCAGCCACTGCAGGAAATAACCTGGGGAAGATCTCAAGAAATGGGAACGAAAGCATGCTCCTGCTGTCTCCATTTCTCAATCTCGGGAAAATTTGGAGCAGAGTTTGGAAAGAGAATTGTGAAGTTACTGGTTGTGGGCGATGGTTCCTTGTAGAGAAAGAGATGCTAAATGGCTAACGATAGGATTTTAAATGGATGATTCTCCACTATTTTAAGCCAATTAGGTTTAGATTAAATCATTGCTTTATATTGTATTCACATATGAATTGTCTTATTGCTTCTATCTTTAGGTTGACTTCTTATCTGTCTCTGCTTTTATTTCCAAATCTCTTGTTTAAACCTCACCCACTCACCTATATATTATTTCCGGCAAAACCTGCTTCCTCTCTGCTCTCTATGTTAATCCCATCCATCTCTAATCTATTTGATGTGTTCCTCCAGATCAATATTTCTTTAAAAAGTCCATTTTATGTAAATTTTAAAAAAATCCTTCATGGCTCTCTTTCGATCAAAGAAGTGAGAGAGAATGAGGAATCAAAGATGACTCCGAAGGGTAGGCACTGGGTAGGCAAAGATGTCGATAGCACAGGGGATCCGGCAGAGGAGAGATGGGTGGGAACTAGGGGGAGATGACGACGGGATAGCCAATAAGTGGATACTTGGATCTGATGCCCAAGAGAGAGGACTGAGCTGGAGATCACACATCTGGGAGTCATCATGCTATTGAGAATTATAAAACCGCAGAATAGATAAATCAGGGAAAGTACGTAAAACGAGAAGGCATAATCTTGGACAGACACCTGGTATGATCAGAAAAGTTCCAATATTTGAGAAGCTCACATGTGGAAGGAGAATCAATTTAACACCTAGGGCCAATGGGAAAAGGTGTAGGAAGTCCAGTTGCACCCCGTTGTTCGGTGGAAATGTGTACTGAGTAGGTCTGTCAATGGCAGTGATTCTCTTAGGAAGCTAGGAGCCGGGCTGAGACAGTGTCTGCATCTTGTGGCGAAGGGGCCTCCAAGCAGTAAGAGGGTTGGCCATGCGGCTTCTCAGGTTCTTTCACCTCTCAGACTGTGATGCAGCACATGCTCCGTTTTTCTCCCCAGTCTGTACATGCCTTGGGCATGAGGATTATGCTCAGAACACTGAGAAGTATTGGATGTGAAATGGATCTCAGTAAGTACCTATTGATCACTAGGACGTTAGAAAGCTCTGTAAAACTAGGTCAGCACATACTTTTTAACCACACATGTTCAAGGGGCATTGCAGAAAGGAGGTGTAGGGACAGGGTGAATTAGTTAGGAGGCGAGTGGAAGAGGCAGATCGTGGAGGAGGAGATGAGCCCCAGCAGAGGGGAACTGGTGGTGGTTTGCTTTGAGTCAGGGCTGAATGAAAGGAGGCATGCAATACAGGTGCCAGGAGACACCTTACTGTAAAGCGCTGGGATGGTCTGGGGAGGGCCGAGCATATTGTTAGGAGCAAACACTATACATACAGAGACACCCACAGACACAGTTCTACACGTGACAGTCTCCCTGCCAAACAGATAATGTCAGGTGACGGCACCCTACCCGATGCTGCTCAGAACCACACACCAGTCAGTGGTTAGTGGCATCTTCTCCTGTGTCCCATCCAGTGCCAAAGCCAGCGTCGGTTCTGTCCCAAAACCTCGTTATTCTCCACGTCCCTCCAGGTGCAGTCCCTCCAGGTGCAGTCGCTGAAGCACCAGCTGAGGCCGCTTGCAGCTGGAATGTGTCCGCTCCCGGGTTTCCTATGCCTAAAGGGCCCATGAGGCAGGAAGCATCACTTCCCTCGCGTCGCGGGTTAGAAAGGCTGCTCTCCATCCCCGCTGCCTCCTTGCAGACAGCTGCACCCGAAAGCGAACACGATGTCATGTCATCGATCGCAGGGCAGGAATAATGCTTGGAACCGAGTCACTTGGCATGTGTCCGGCAGCCATTCCCAGGGCTGAGCCAGTAGCTCGTTTTAAAGGTGGATGATAATTTGCAGCTTCATTCAATAGAGTTGAAACGAGTCTCCTATGTCCCAGTGTTTTGTACTCTGTCTGCAGCTGCTAAAATGATCTCTGCTGGCCCCAGCTGGTGTGGCTCAGTGGATAGAGCGCCGGCCTGAGGACTGAAGGGTCCCGGGTTCAATTCTGGTCAAGGGCACATGCCTGGGTTGTGGGCTCGATCCCCAGTAGGTAGGGGGTGTGCAGGAGGCAGCCAATCAATGACTCTCACTTATCACTAATGTTTCTATCTCTCTCCCTCTCCTTTCCTCTCTGAAATCAATACAGATACATTTTTTAAAAAGACCTCAGCTTGATCCTAAGCTAAATGGGGCTAAATCGAATTCAACAAATCAGTGGTGATTGCATTTCGATTGTTTAGAGCTGGTGCGCCACGGGGATGTTTAACACATGCGACGCCTGATTGTTTAGTCAGGGGTACCGACCTCTTTTCCCTTCAAATTAAAAAATGGCAACAGCCAACCCAGTTCCTGTCCAGTGTGAATGAATCAAAGTCACACCTTTTTTATGTGTGTGTGCAATCGGCAAAAATAAACTTTTTGGTGTGCTGCAGAATTTTAGTGATTGGTTTGTGTGCCATGAGCTGAACGAGGTTGAAAATCGCTGGTTTGGAGGAATTCCATTGCCTTTTTAGAAAACGAAGGCACCTGCAGACAGTGGACTTCATCTTGCAGCTGCATGATGCCTGGGCAGGAAGTAGATTTCCCGGCCTCTTGCATCACGGACCTACTGTGTGCACCCGCATTCCCGGTGGACTGCCCGTCACTTCAGAACCTGCACCTTCTGACTGCAGGTGAAGGACAAGGCTGTTGGGTGACTTTGCTAATGTCAACTCCTGAGGGTAAGATCCTCAAAGCCATGAGCGTGGTCCCAGAGAAGCCCTGAACACTCTTCCCACCCCTACCCCTGCCCCCCAAACAAAAACCAACAAGAAGTACACCACCTTCAACAAATTCCAGCTCCAGTGGTATAGCAGTCAATATCAAACAGTGCTGACTTTGTACCAGGAACTGTTCTAAGCACTTCAGTTTTTAAAATATAGTTTTATTGGTTTCAGAGAGGAAAGAAGAGGGAGAGAGAGAAACATCAATAATGAGAGAGAATCATTGATGGGCTGCCTCCTGCACGCCCCCTACTGGGGATCAAGCCCACAACCCAGGCATGTGCCCTGACCTGGAATTGAACTGTGACCTCCTGGTTCATATGTTGATGCTCAACCACTGAGCGATGCTGGCTGGTCTCTAAGTACTTTATGTAAACACACACATTTAATCCCCAGTGACCTAATAAGATAGGTACTACCCAGTATGTCCCTCATTTTATATTTGGGGATACTGAGGCTGGGAGTAGTTAAGGAAGTTGCTGGGTTAGTCCAACTGTGGACTTGCAGGGTCAGGATACCAGCGAAGGCAGCGGGCTCCGGGGTCCTGGCCCATGCTCACCTACAGAGGTCACTCTGACTTTCAGCTTGATGGTCCTCATTGTGAGACTTACATCTTCCTGCGAGCATTCCCCCTGCTGCTCAGACGGCTCCCTTTAAGAATATGTGTGGAACTGAACTCGGGTTTTCCCGTGTTCTCCACCAAAGGAAGAGACCACACTCCTCCACGAAGGGAAGGAAGGTGTTTCAGCCGCAGAGGCTCTGTTGCTGTGCGTTTAAAACGTTGCTGCTTGAACAATACGGTCACAGGACTGACACCGCAGAGAAGATGGCAGAGGGATGTTGGAGCCCATTCTGTGTATTCAGATCTCCCTTTCCCAGGGAATGCCAGGCTGTGGCTGTGAGAGGCCGAGGCTCTGCCTGTTCTGCTGAGCTGGGTGAGTCACTCGAGGTGGAGAGTCTCCTCTTGTGGAGCCGGTGGCTCTGCCCCAGGAGCTGCAGACACTGCTCTCTGAGGAGCTCAGGCAGTAGCACTGGTGTGACACCACCACAGCCAGAGACCAGCACGGAGCCAGGCCCCCCTGGAAAGGCGTTTGGAGCAGGACGTGTAGTGAAGTGAGGTTGTGGGCACACCAAGGAGTGTTCTTGGAAAGCAATGCACTACCCACAGTAAGGGACAATATTTCAACTATAAGTGTTTGGGCCTCATGGAATAATCTTGATCCAAATTTTGATTTAATTCATCCATAAAAATGCTGCTTATATTTTGTTGTCAATATTTAAAATAATCTTAAATGGCACGGCTTGGGATGGATGCAAGCCAGGTTCAGCTGTAGTGCTCATCTCTCTCTCACACTCATCTTTGACCACTCCTGGCCGTGACCCTGAGATGCTGGCCACACCGAGCACTTTCATTCTCAGCACACCGTTTCTTACTCTCGCTCATCCTGTTCCGCCAAATTTTTGTCTGTCCTCATCCATCCATCCTCTGTGCTCTCATAATACCCTGTGTGGCCCACTGTTACACACCTACCACCACGGGGTCTGGAGACGGTTTTATTTATTTATTTATCTTTAGTGTTGAAAGTATTACATGTGTCCCCTTTTTTCTCCATTGACCCCTTTTAGTTCTCCTCTTCCCTTCCCCCGCCTTCACCACCCTATTGTCTGTGTCCATGGACTATGCATACAAGGTCTTTGGTTGATCACTTCTCACCCACCCAACCTCCCCCCTTTCCCTCTGAGATTCCTCAGTCTGTTCCATGCCTCTGTATCTCTCTGGGTCTATTTTGTTCGTCTGTTTATTTTGTTCATTAGATTCCACATATGAGTGAGATCATGTGATACTTGTCTTTCTCTGACTGGTTTATTTTGCTTAGTATAATACTCTGCAGGTCCCTCCATGCTGTGGAGACAGTTTTGATTGTTGCAGCTGGTGGGGGGAGGTTGTGCTACTGGCATCTCACAGGCAGAGGTGAGGGAGCTGCTGAATATGGTGCAGTCACAGGTCCAACAGGATCATGCAGTAGTGTTGATATCGAGGACAGAGCAGATATCGAGCATCTGCTCCATCAAACAAGCTGAGTGGATGTGCGAGGAAAGGAGGAGGGAGCGATTTCCCTAAAAGGGTGCTTTTAGCAATTTCATAGATAGTGGTAACATTTCTGAGAGGGGTGTCAATTATAAGAGCAGATCTGTGTAAGTCAAAGCAACTCGATGATCCCAAGTTTGCAAAAACATTTTTTAAAGACAAAAATCCAGCAGAGCATGGTGATGGCATATCCAGATATAATATCTTAAAGCTGGATTTGATGACTGAAGCCAAGATTTTTTCCTGGAGGGAGAATGTTGGATTCCAGGAGTGTGTCTGCTAGGCACGGGGTTCTGTTTGGATGGGACCTGGGTTTTCTAAGGGTTTGGAATATGGCACTTCGCCTCTTTGACCAGAGCTCGTATAGTAAGAAGCCTACAGGTAAAGAAACGTAGTTTGCTGTGGCAGCACGCACAGGAGAAGGATCAGCCTGCACCCTGAGGGAAGAAAGTGTAACCTTTATTTCACAGGTCTGCTAGTCCAGGGGAATTCCGGTCCAGAGCCTGCAAGGAACTCGTGGGGGAGGCTCTGGCCTCTATAGCTCCTCCTGTGGTGGCCCCTGAGGGTCCCCATAGCTCCGCCCAGGTCAGAATGAAGGGGCCTTGGGGGAATGCTCTGCCCAAGTCAGCTGTGGGGCAGGGCCCTGGGGTTAGGTTCTGCAGCTCTGCCCAAGTCAGTCAGAGTGGGGAAGTAAGACTACAGTTTTAACCAGATACTGAACTAGGTTGCAAGCCCCCCCATTTTCCTTTTTAGTTCACAAAGTGTATGTTCTTCACAAACCTTTCCTAACACCTTCCACTAGTCTTGGGCCAAGGAATGCCGTTCATCTGGAATAACTACCTGCAAACAAGGAATTCTTATCCCGTGGTATCTCCTTTCTTGTCTTATCTCTCTTGCAGAATAGCCGCCCTTCTATTCAGAAGGGACACGGTAAACCCTGTTCCCGGATAACCTGAGCTCAAAACCTGGTAAATTCTCACTATCCCTGCAGGGAACACAGGTGGATATGGGTTACTGTACAAACCCGACATGAGGAACTTGTTCAGTCCTGCCTATGCTGGCTCTCGCAAGTAAGTCTACCTTTAAAGTTCACATAAAAATTATAGCATTATCAAACCTATCCTAGCATAATCAGATGCTCAGCAGGAAGAAAACTTACTGTGTAGAAAATGTATGAGAGTTGATGCATCTTCAAATTGAAATGGTCTTAAGAGATGATGCAAGCCTCCCATCTCGCGTGCTTATTTGAGGACAGAAGAGGAGAGTGGACAATTCATAGCAATCTTGCCAACTAGGCTTTGAATTTTTAATGGACCTTTAAGGGCATTGGATTCTATTCTCTGACATGGGCTCTGGGTGCCCAGGAGAGAGGAACTCCACTTCTACTGCCCCTTCCTGGGTTTAACCGCAAGTCCCTTCTGGCCTCCAGGGCGTCAGTGGGTCCCTCATAGCTCTGCCTCAGACCTACAGGGATGGAAGGTCTGCAGACGTTAGAAATGCGGAGCCATGGGGAGTGGAGGTGAGGTTACTCGGGGTTAGGAGGAGAAGGGAGAGGCCCTCTGCTGCCCTTTTGCTTTTTTCCAGTCCACAGAGAGCCCCGTCCTGATGGGACAGGGCATGGAGTCCCTCTGAGGACCCTGCGAGGATCTCAGGGCTGTGGGGGGTGGGGGGTGGGGGGTGGGGGGTGGGGTCCCACCCATTTGTAATCCAGTTGTTCTCTGGAGGGAGGAGAAGGAGCATTGAATCCGTTTGCCTGTAAATACCAGCTGCCCAGTTAAACAAATTTGATGTGTCTAGAATTTACAGTAGGATAAGAATTTTGAGTTCTAATTATCATAGTAAGTGGGAATACTGAAAATTGCTGAAACTATTACCCAGTCTAATAATGCATATTGTAATAGAGCTGTCCTAGAAAAGAGCAAGTTATACAGGTGACAGTGCTGCAGTAACAGAAGGTGGAAATGCAGCTCCACAGCTTAAGTTTTCATCGAGAGGCAGTGGCCGCTTGTGATGATGCCACTAAGATACCCTTCTGGGAAGAGAGGACTTTTCCTTCCCTCCCTCTCGGTCCAGCAGGGAGGCCCGGAGCCGTTTTTCTGGGTGCCACTTGGAGCTGCTCTGGATGACAGCTGCTCAGAAAGGGGTTCTTGTACCACCGGGGCCTCGCTGACATCACTGAGGGCTCCAGGCGGGAGGAGGCAGCCCTCTTTTGAGGGACCTGGTAGAAGTATGGTGGCCTTGGTTACTGTGTGTTCAGTGCTTGCTGGTAGGAACGTGGGAGATTTGCACCCGATTGCTGCCGTTTTTCAGCACGCCTGTGTCATCCAAAGGCATGAGTGAGCCGGGAGCGCACCCCTCCGCCTTCTGGGCTGCACATTCCTGGTCTGTGCTCACCAGGCTGTGCACTGCAGCTCAATGAGGAGGAGCCTCTGGAGACGACTCACGGAAATCTCCTCGGCTGCGAAGTTCAGTGCCATCGACACACACCGAAGGACACAGCCATCCCCACATGTTCCACAGGCGTGGGAGGATCCAGGTGTTTGTATTGATGTTCTTTGCTTTGAAAGTAATGCTGATGTACAAGATCTGTAGCTTAAGATTTTCCCGGAAAAGTTGGTGGGCTCCACATGTAAGGAATTTGATTGACATTGATTTTTAAATGTTCTCATCTCCTTAGCATGTCATGCATGAATGAGGTGGTCATGTGATCTGTTACCCAACCAGGGAAGCTTCTGTCTGGGAAGATGCTGGAGTGGAAGGGCTGGGGACACAGACACGCTGACTGCTCCCAGCACAGGGAGACTCAGTCACCTGCGCCGAGCAGGGGCTGCAGGTGTGGCCGGGAAGTGCATCTCCTCAACTAAGTCCTTTTGAAATGAAACCTGTGCCTAAGCTGCTGGCTAATCGGTTAGAGAGAGTGACGACAGGAGGGCGAGCCGGAGGGTCTCTCTTGCTAAGCACGCCACGGGGCGTCACGCCCATCCTGGAGAGTCCTGACTAGCTTTGGAGTTTGGTTAGCTCAACTGAGATGGATTTTGAGAGATGAGGTAGAAGAAATGATCATTAATGGCCCCAAATAGATTTTCATCCATTCATTCCCAACTCAACTTCAACATCAAAGTAGGAGATTATAATCTTGTCCTTTTCACCATCGACCTGGGTGTTGTGAATGAATTCTCTTGGTCCAGTCTCCTATTCCTTTCCACAGGACTTTACGATGTATCATGGATTTTAAAACACCTATAAAGCTTACTCTATACTTATTATAAATTGTCATGATCTTGAAATTCTCAGCACCCTTAGGACTTTACTGGGAGTACTTGAAGACACATGTTTTTACCTGCTTTTCCTATTTTGTTACACTTGCTGGTTGGTTGGTATTGTGTAACTGACTTAAACATTTCTGGAATCTGGTCGTTGCTCTGGCACCGCAGTGGGAAGTTGCTGGGGTCGACCAGTGCCTGCGATGGCTCTCCCCAGCGCCGAAGCGGGTCGCGTCATGCCAGGCTCGCCACGCGTTGGGAATTCCTGGCTCTCTCTTAGTGACTGTGGTGTCCGCTGCCTGTTCCCAAATGGTCTGGCAGATGACGACCTTCTGCACTTGATAGCTTCTCATTTCCCTGTTGGATCTCAGCAGTTGTTCATATTTCAAATGATTTTGGTTGAAAGTCAACCACAGGTGGTACTGCAATTATTGCAAGTATCTCAGTGACACGGACAGGTGCCTTATACACAGGTAACTGCACATGTTCAGGCAGTTTGCACAAAGCACAGTTTATGCTACTAGGGGCTGGCAAGTTGCTTTTCACTTAATTATGCAATGACTACCTGATTTCAAAAATAGTAATATGTTGACAAGTAGGCCCATAAATTAAGAAACTGTGGTAATGTACTTGGCTGGTTAGCTCTGCACAGGGAATTAAAGCCACTGGAATGGCTAATGGCAAGAGTTTGTCATAGCGACAGAGTACACAAGGGGACAGAACAAGCCTCCACTCACACGGGGGTGTTTTCATCCTGCTTTTTGGAAGCCGAATAATTTCACATTGTTGCACGTATATATTTTTAAGAAACTGGGCTATGAAATGGTTCCTAGTGTCTAACTCTAAGGTAGCCCATCAGTTAAAACTGTGCTAAAGAATAGCATGCGAATTGCCACCGTGTGGTATGTGGCTGGGGGTGGGGCGTTGTGCAGAACGTGGCAGCCTGTGACCTGACCAGGAGGATGGATAATCCGCTCGGGTGCTCCCCTTCCCTCTTCCCCCGGTTATGTCCCTTTGCTTCTCGCTGCCTTTGAGGACTCTCTGCACAGTCCCTCTGGAGGCTTCCCTCCTGTGCAGGCCGCCTAGTTGGGCAGGACCAGCCCTGGTGTATCCCTGCCTGTTTTACAGACTTAGAATGGCATTCGGGCCACTTGGCTCTAAACCTCGCTTGATGATGGTGACATAGTTTCTGCTGGAAAACTATCGGGAGCTCCCTGTCTGAGAGGGCGTGGCACCTGCTGGGCAGGTCAGCTGTGGGGCAGCGAGGGCAAGGAGGCACTGCCCACGGTCTGTGTCTGACGAGCCTTTCTCATGCGACAGAGCCCACTCAGACGGGCTCTGCCCCTTGTCATGGTCACCAGATACTGCCTGGACGTTTTAAGAGGAGCCAACTCAATGCTGGAAAAAAAATGTGGCCGCCTATTGAAAACCAGTTATCCATTTAAGCAGTCATATGACAAGCAGCACTGGGAACCTCCTTGCTCCCACATATCAAGAATGTGCTGAAATATGTCCAAGTGTGCCCAGAATGCACACCTTAGGATAAAGAGGACAAGCAGGCACATCTGAATAGGATTAAATTGAGGCAGTGATATCTTTGTATCTAAAAATTAAATAAAAATTAAACATGAAAACGAAATGAAGTGAGGGCCTCACACTGGGAGACTGGGGTGCGGTAGACATAGAGAGAGGGCTCAGCCAGGTGCGCCGGCGGAGAACAGCCCCGTGAGGCTGGGGGAGTGCAAGGGCCACATGCGCGTGGTGGTACAATTTAAACTCTCAACAAAAGCTTGTGTAGCTCTGGGAAGTGCATGGAGTAATACAAACATGCACACATACATGGCCCAGCTGCAGGCAGTCCAGTTGATTGCCTTTGAAATCGTAGGCACTGAAAGGCCTCACAGAGGCAAAGCAGCTGGGCCTCCCGTTGTGGGGTCGGGCCTGGTGCATGCTTTCTTGACACCATCTTGTTTGTGCTGCGACCAACTGCATGTCCCCACACACCTGCCATCTTTACTGACGAAGACAGTTATCCCTGGATCGATCTCACCTGGAAACGGGGGGAGGAGGGTGACCAGAACCAAAGTCCTGACTTGCCTTCCTCGTCCTGAGCTGTGGGCTGTGCCGCCCCAGTTCTCACATTTCCAGGACTTAGTGAACCGTGTTGTCTAAGTCTGTAGGAACCTGGGAAGTAAGAGCTTCCTGGTTTACCTTTAGAGAGTTACGATAGATTAGCAATGACCAAAACCAGATGGTCACAGAACACGGCTTTATTGCCGTGAGGACGTACTCTCCCAGGAAAGGGAGCCGAGCAAGCCCCCTGAGAACGGGAGGGGGGATGGGGGCTGCTTGCTGCGAGTGGGATTTCTGGAACCTCGGCCGGGCTATCAGGTGGGGTGTCTGGGTGCTGAGGCACTCGGCTCAGGGCCTGCCTCTGGTTTGGGGGTGCTGGACTGGGTCCTTGGCCAGGTGTAAAGGCTGTCACCTTCCCTGTCCCCTCATAGCTTCTGTGGCTCTCTTGGCATGATGGTCTTAATTCCACATGCACTGAATTGAAAATAGAAAGTGCTTTAGGCTTTACTTGTTAAAACGGCTCTTTTTAACTTTAGCATTCCTCAACATTCACTTGTTTTGCATGGGTAACCATAGCACTGAGAGAAAGAATAAAGTTGCTGTTGGATGTCCTGATTAGTAGCATCAGATTAGGGGACTAAGTTGTTTTTAGAACATTCAGTCCATGACGATGCTCTCTCCTTGGTGGTTTATTAATATGCTGTGAGCTCCTTGGCTTTGCTCGCTCACGCATAACTCCAGTGGGCACCATTCTTCTGAGTGTCAGAAAACTGCATAAGCCAGATACTGCAGAGAGTTTGCAAAGGGTATTCAAGCAAAAGGTTATAAGATGTTTAAGAAATTGGAAGAGAATAATTACTAAAAAATGGTATGATTGAAAAATCTGGTGGAAGCAATATATTTAAAGGACTTTGTACACTTCAAGTTACAGCCTTTGAAAGGTCACAGTGGAATTTAACAGGCTCGTCTCAGATGTGGTGCCTGAGACTCACAAAGGCCACTGGAGTTGGCTCATTGGCAGTGGAGGGAAGGAGTTGGAGGCCAGTCCCATGAGCACATGCAGACAGGTTCTACCGGACGGCCGTGTTGTGACAGCCCGCGCAGCATTTCCGAGCCCACGGAGAAGCAGGCAGCAGCAGCAACAAGCCAGACCTGCCCCAGGGTCTGTGCCTGAGAGCTCGCCAAGGCGCGTGGGTCGGCTCTCACCACAGCCCAGGGGACGGCACCTGCATCTGGATGTTAGTGTTCACGGGAGACACTGGGGTCACATCAGGTCCTCCGAGGATGCCTTCCTGAAATCTGAACCGGTTTCAGGAGGGATTAGAGGGGATTAGTAATAAGAATAAGGAATGTTCAGTTCTCACCAAGGAGCAGCACCAGAGAGAATCGGTTTCTGCCCTGGACAGTGGAACCTCTCTGAGCCTCAGTGTTTCTCACCTATAAAGGGACGATCATGACAGCATTTCATGTAGTTGTTCTGAGTCCGTGATGCGCGCTCCATAAATAATAGGATCTCTAAAAGAAGCTGTGTTCTCCTTTATTTCTAGGTGAGTTCTGTGAGTTCGGTTCAGGAGACACTGAGTGTGCACCCGGCACTGTGAGGTGGTCTGGCTTCTGGAAGCAGGAGCGTGAGACAGACCTGCTCTCCAGGGTTGCCCCCAGCGTAGGGAGAACAGTGCACAGGCTGCATGGAACTAGCGACAAAATGAAGTCCCAGCAAGCGACATGGACTGTCACTCAGGAGCAGTTAATTCTGGTGGGTGGGATGGGCAGACATAGGAAGAGACACAGGAGTGATGGGCATGTATTTCCCAGTTCAATGTGCCACCCAGTCTATTTCTGATCAGTGTGCTGTGACAGTCAACGTGGCGGGACCGGCATGCCCGGCTCAGGGCCTAATAGGGGATGAGACAGAAAGCAAGTCCCTCTCCGTGTGCCTTTGTTGACTTCATTACCAACAACAACTTTGATTGTCTAGGACAGTGGTCGGCAAACTCATTAGTCAACAGAGTGGCAAACCGCGGCTCGCGAACCGCAGTTTGCCGACCACTGATCTAGGAAGTCATGTGGGCTTGAAGACAGAAGTAATCTGCAATGTAACTTTTGGGGGCAGGAAAGGAAAGAAACAAGAAAACCGTTCTGATTCTTATCCAGGATTTACTACTTCCTTACACTGTATTTCCAGTAGCTAAATACTCAAAATATTACTTAAAAAGCTGTTCTAAGCAGTACATTAACTGAAAGGTAAGGTAATAAATAATAATAGCCGATAGTTACTAGTACAGGGTGCTTACCACATACCAGGTATTTTTCTGTGTACTTTGAATATATTAATTCACTTCATTTTCACAATGAGTTAGATTTCATCATGAAGCTCACTTGAGAAAACTGAGACAGGAAAAGATTTAAGAACTTCCCCAAAGACCACACACCAAAGTAGAAAAAATATTAATTTGAAAATTTGGAAATTAGGCTTTTCTTCATATCTGCTCCACTAACTAGCTAAGAAACGTTAGGTCACCTGCATTTGCAGAAAAAGTAAGCGAATTCTCAGAATTCTTCTAATTGTGCTAAAACTATTTATAATCTGTGTTTTAAACATTGATAAATATTTTTAAAATATTTTCATATTCATGTATTTTATGTTTTTATTTAAAGTAATTTACTTTAAAGTAGCTCTTCCAATTTCTTTGCCTTCCTGCTTGGTAAAATTAAGGACATTAACTAAAAGTATTTTTTTTATTAAGAAAATGAATAAGAACTTGAGGTGGGACATGGTGGGAGAAGGGTAAAGTGGAGGTTGTACTTACAGCAGGGGTGGGGAATGTCCTACCCTGGGCCATGTAAAAGCAAAACCATTTGGTCTGGCCCTGCCAAGGCATTCGGGTTGAGTTGATTAAATGATGACCAGCTATAGCAAGCTGATTTTTAAACTGATAATTTTATATGGCCTGCAATGATGTTATAAATATCCAAATGGCCCTTGGCAGAAAAATGGTTCCCCATCCCTGACTTATAGCAAGCAACTGAGAGTCACACCTATTCATTTTGGTTTTGCATCTCCGTTTCCTATTTGCCTACACTTCCTCCTGCTTCAGAGTCACCCCTCGGATGAACTTTTATTCTCCAACCCATTAGAATTTAGATATAGAATCTTAGTTTCCACAGGAAAAACGGTCATATTTTTATATCATCATTTTTCATTAGGTCCCTATCTTCACTGGGTCCTAAGTAGTTAAGTTAAACATTGGTATTTTATCGTCTGTAGGAATGACCCATCCAGACGCAAGCCTGCGGGACAGGTGAGAGATAGGCCTGTGATTGTGATTCTGGGAGTCACGATGGCGCCCTCCTTCCCTCACCCCCAAAGGCTTCCCTGCGGAGAGCCTGGAGGAGGAGCAGGTCCCCGGATGCCTGTTGGCAGAGAAGCCAGGGTATTGATGGGCCAGGCCCTGGCTCTGTGGCTCCGGAAAGGTGTTTGGAATCATTCCTGTGAGGTTTCAGGGCCAGCCAGGAGCAGGGTTCTCCTCAGAAGCATGTTAGAATAGAGCATTGTTTGAAAACAAAGGGTTGGATTTGGCCCCAAACAAATACATAGGATTTGGAGAGGAAATCTAGAAGTCCATGGGGCATGGTCTCTTGCCAGCCGGTTCTGAAAGCCCTCAGGTCCTCAGCTCACACAGCACCTCTCCCCTGCCGAGCTGGAAGTTCACCTGTGTTCTCCGTCCTGTGTCCCCCTGGACTGCTCTTAAAATGCACTTCCCCCTCAGACAACCCGAAGTTCAGGGGTGAATCTGTACTCTCTGACTTTAGCCATGTCGTTTTCTTTCTGAAGTGCCTGGCTTCCTGAAGACCAGCCCCCCAATTTCAACCACTCATACTTCTGTTCCCATCTGCATCTCAGACCGTGTGGAAGAGCAGGCCCGCCTCCCTCCTCTCGTGCTCCCTGCGTCCTCCCTCCGGTCCTCGCCATCCCTCGCCATCCTTGGTCACTGGAAGCTGCCTCTCACCGCAGGGTGGGAGGGAACCTGGTTTCAGTGCCCAGTTCCAATTGCTTGTTGCTCATAATTCAGAGCAATGAGGATTGTCACCCGTGAGACATCTGTAGTCACTGCACAAGCTCACAGGGCGCCTGGGCCCTGATGGAACTTTCCATTCAGCTGATGGTGTGGCCACGTCTGACGGAGGTGGAAGAAGGAACAGCCCAAGTACAGGGCCAAGGCCATTCTAGTTCCATCCTCCAGGTTCTCTCCCATCATCCCCCTCCTCCACACTCTGCCTCTGTGGATGCTGGGAAACGGGCACCACCTCACCTGCTTCTCCTCTACTTTGGACCCGAATGTGGGAAGGTCCCAGCAGGGGAAACGGCAGTCAAGCTACCCTCCTCCATCATATCTGTCTTCCCTCCCTCCCTTCCGCCTTGCCTTTGCCTTTCTCTTTCTTTTCCTCTTTTCCTTCCTTCCCTCCCTCCCTCCCTCCTTCCCTCCCTCCCTCCCTCCCTCCCTCCCTTCCTTCCTTCCTCTTTTCTTTTCTCTTTCTTTCTTTCTTCCTTTCTTTCTTTATTTTCAAACTTACTGCTTCACATTTCTTTTCAAATGAATGTCTGTATTGTTTTTATGACGCTCTAAAGTGTTGTGTATTTCTGATAGGATGTCAGTCACACAGGGTTTTTTTGGTAGATTCAGAGATGTGAGACACAAGTTATAGTACAAAAGCTTTGTAAAATCCTGCAAGTGTGAAATTACCTGCTTTTGTGGATACTCCTGTCCTCCCATATCTCAAGAATGCCTTCCATATTTATTTAAAGATTTATTGAAACTTATAAATTATTTAAAATTGCAACAGTAATACCTTCCTATTATACCTGTCAGTCAATCCAGGCACCCACAGAAAAGCTGACCCACTGCTCTCACAGCCCCAGTGACCCCTGCCTAGAGCAGTCAGCATGAGGGTCTGTGTTTATTTCTCCACACCTGGTTCTGTTTTTTCACAAATACAGAATTATACTATTTGTGTATGTGTGATTTATCCAACCATTTTCATATTCATGGTCATTAGATGTGGATTTTTGTTTGCATTTTTTAAAATATTTTTTGGTTTTAGTTGCTTTTGTAAGTACAAGCAATGCTGCTATAAACACTCAAATTTATTTGGTCAGTTTTAAATATCTCTTCTTGCCTGGCTCCAGATTTGGGTGATAAACTTAAAAGGTTGACCTTTAAAAAAAACAAAAAACTCCACAATGCCAAATCTCTGTGGGCTTCTTGACAGAAAACTGTAGCAGAGGATATCATGACTTTCACTTATTTTAAATTTTATTTAGATACATAACCTTCATCTTAGGAGAAATTACTATAGATTCCCATTACTCCAACCCCCATCTTAAAAAAATGATAAATCTTCTGAAAATGAAAAGAATAGATTAAGGAAATTATAATAACTTGTAAGTTCAAACTTTGAACATAAAGACAGAATGGCATCTAAATAAGAATAAATATATTAACGCAAGAAACCTAAAATTGCCCAAAAGGAGATGGCAAAATTTTATTCATCCTGCAAATGTATGCCTGGTCCATTCTGCTGTATTAGTCTTGCTATTATAGCTGCGTGAGAGCCGTCTGTGTGTGGAGAACCCTTAGGAGGGTCTGGGCCCGCAGTAGCGATGATGACTGCTTTATTCCTGCACCTAAATTTGACTTTACCAAACCAAGCAGATGGCCGCTTTACCCAGTCCCGCTCTGTTTGCAGCCAATGATTAGTGAACAATTTGTCCTTTCGTCAGGGGTGCCCAAGGGGAGGTCAGACTAACGCCTCAGCCTGGCCGGCCCCACCTGGGAAGGAGAGGAGAGGACCTTCGACCTAAATAGCAGCCTAATTGTCTGTCCTTAATCATCTGTTTACATACAGCCCGGCCCAGTGGGAGCCCTGCTGCTCCAGACTGAGATCTGAGATCCTGCCAGGGGCAAAGTGCTAAGAGTTCAAGGGACACTGTCAAATGCTGTTCTCCAGTCTCCTCTAGCGTGTCTCACCCCTCAACATCCCCTGCTGGCTGCCGCCCCACCCACAAGCGTATTTCTCTTCTTCAAGGGGTTTCTACTACAATTGTTGTAGTTAGACATAAAAATAAATTATTTCAATGCCGTTTTTCTGGACTTTGTTGGATTACAGCTTTTGCTTGTCAAGAACTAATCCTAAGCACCCACCCAAGAGTTCTGAGCTGATGCTCACTGAGTGCTGGCAGAGGCCAGGCGCTGTTTTAATGATGCTTGAATTACTTAGTTCTCACAACACACTGACTAAGGTGGTTGCTATAATCACCTCCATTTTACAGATGAGAAAGTTGAGGCTCAGAAGTTAAGTAACTTGCCTGAAATCACACAGCTGAGTCATTGTGCGGAGTGAAGTATTAACCATCTGTACGCCATAAGCATCTACAGACGCAAGCGGCAGACCTTTTTTAATTAAATTGAAAATATTGTGGCAGTTAGCTGGTTAAAGCCAGCTCCAGCTCTCTCTGCTGGGATTGCCAACGGCAGTGGACGACTAGCTGCCGTAAGAAGGAGACCCACAAGTACGGACTGCTCCAGGCGATGCTCCTGGTCCCTGGGCAGCTTCCTCACAAGAGCGTTTCAGGACCTAAGCTCCTTCCATCTTGGTTTTCACCCATCGCTAAGGACTCTTCTCACCAGAGGAAGGAGGAAGGGGCATGGAAGGAAACCTCAGAAGTCAAACGGAAGCAGCCTGGGAGCCGCCTGTCCATCCCAGACCTGCTCCCTGCAGCGGGGACGGGGTGCAGCTTCCCTGTGGGTCTGAGCGAAGAAAGCACTTCTGATGAAAAGCCACGTATCTCTGCCACAAGCTCACTATTAGGTCTCTTGATTTTGGCAAACTATCTGTGTGATGGGGATAAAGAACAAGGACATAGAAAATAGTGCCATGCCCTCCAGGAATTCATAATTTAGTTTGGGAGCAAGGAAATGAATCTGTAATGAGAAATAGCAGGACAGGTTGGCAGAATAGGAGCCCATTGAGTTAAGGGAATTCAGAGAAGGGAACTTGGACTATGGGCAGGATTAGACAGGATTTGAGTTCTATCTGGAAGGGAAAGAGCAAGGAATCTTTGGTTCCTGCGGGGAAGACAAAGCAACCTGAACATGCAGAAATAGACCATATTTGGACAGGAGGCCTCTACTTCAAGTCCTTTGGTTCATGGTTTTGTCTTGGGCAGGTAACTCTGTTTCACAGAAATGCATGTTCTTCTAACTAACCTTGTCTGTAGCATGTTGTAATATTTTATATTCTCACAGCAGAGTAAACAGATCAAGAAGGGTAAACCGAGAAGATAGGAAGAATTTTGTGTGGACATCACTGCCTGATGGCTGTGTCCGATGGTGCAGCATAGATGCCACTCCAGCACACCAGGTCCTTGTCAGCTGTCATCATGTCTTAAGGAGAAACATGCACTTACGCTGGGGCAGGACCAGTTTTGTCATTTCCTAAAATTGTCGGGTTGTCCCAATACATAGAGCTCTTCTAAGACATACCTAATTGCCTCCTTATATTAGCCCAGGAAGTAAGAGTGATGCAAAGGCCACCAAGAACACAAATCTAAGGACTTTTCCACTGGAGACTCAGAATGCCTGTGTGTGCATGTGTGTGTGTGCGTGTGTGTGTGTGCATGCATGCATGGGATCCACGCCATCTACAAATGCCACACAACCTCACTCAGCCTTCGGGGAGGCCCACAGCAGGCATTGCCCCTGACCTCCCACACACACAAGGAGGCTGAGGGTTTATAGACGCTCCTGAGCAAAAGAGAGGAAAGATGTCAGATGTGAGGGAGCGGAGGACATTCTGAGCGATTTGGAGGATCCCTCTGTGCTTCCTGATTGGATGTGATGATGACAGGTGAGCCTCAGGAGCCCACATCAGTTAGTGAGGGTCTCACCTGAGCGGGGAGGAACCCACTTTGTGAATCTTAGTGAGACCAGCCATTTCCAAGTGGTTTTCTCTAAAAGCGATGATCCAGCAATGCCTTTGCACGGAACCTCTGCAAGGCCCCATCGATGACCTGCCGAATAGTGTGAGGGTTGTGTTGTTGGGATGGGGGTATGACTTGGGATGGCAGACAGAGATTTTCCTCCCTCCACATTCCACCAATTCTCGCCATGCCAGCCTCTGCCTCCCCAGCCCCCTTCCTTCCGCCTTGCAAGTAAGATGCGTGGTCCCTTAGGCTCCCCTGCTGGGGAAGAGGGTGCTGTAGGTTTGACAGCTGGGCTTCATGCTGTGGAAGTTTTGAAACAACTGCAGAAATATTGGAAAAGGCCCAAGAGCGGTGTTTTGGTCATCTCGATACGTTTGTCTTTGTGCAGAATGAGTGAGGGACTCTTTTTTTAAAAAATATGTTTTTATTGATTTCAGAGAGGAAGGAAGAGGGAGGGACAGAAACATCAATGATGAGAGAGAATCATTGATTGGCTGCCTCCTGCACGTGCCATACTGGGGATCAAGCCTGCAACCCGGGCATGTGCCGTGACCTGGAATCGAACCGGCAACCTTTCAGTACACTGGACGATCCCAACCAACTGAGCCACCGGCCAGGGCAAGTGCGGGACTCTTAACGCCATTCAAAAGAGCACTGTGCTTGGGCTTCAAATGCATGTCCACTAATTCTCAGCAAATGACACATCTCAGGTCAGCGGACCGGGACCTGCTGGAGGAAACGTCCGGGAGGCCAGCGGGGCACTCTGAAGGGTCTGGCTACTGTGCATGATGATAGAGAAAACGCAGCATTCAGGGCTGAGGGCTGACCGCGATCCCTCCAATGCAAAGACACGTGGACTCCCAGCCCTCAGTACCTCGGAATGTGACCTTGTTTGAGATAAACGTCACAGAGGTAATTAAGCTAAAATAAGGTCATTAGGGAGGACCCAACTCAATATGACTGGCGTCCTGATAAAAGAGAAATGTGAGCAGAGACACACAGAGGAGATGATGTGAGCCGTCTGCAAGCCAAGGATCAGGCCGGCGCAGACACTCCTCAGAGCTCAGGAGGAGACAGCCTTGCTGACACCTTGACCTGGGAACCTGGAGACAATACCTTCCTGTTGTCTAGGTCCCAGTCTGTGGTTCTGTGTTAAGCAGCCCTCACAGACGATACGCTTACGCCCCGAACCTTCTAAAATTAGGCCGACACTCTGGTAAGCCAGATTCAGCCTCTTAACCTCGGTGTGCCCATCCCTGCCGACGTATAAAAGACATGATTCACACAGTATCGTTCTGCTACGAAATGAGTTTGAGTACATAGCTTGTTGATTCTGAGACAACATTTAAGTTTTGTATCTATTTGCCCTCTATCCCCGAACTGTGCTAATATATATGAAGGTCACGTCTACCCGTCAGATCCGCATAAGCCTCTCCTATTGTTTGGAGGACCTTGCTTTATCTAATGGGAAGTTGTGATATAGTCATTACATAGGACTAAGTATATTCCTGGATTTTCTCTACTGTCTTGCAGATCAATTCTGGCAGTAATGCTATGTTGTTATGATATTTGCGACCTTGTATACATTTTATTTTGTAAGATGACTGTTGCTTCTTTTCTCATGTTACTGGATAATGCACAGTGCCGTGTATTTGACGAGCACAGCGCAGTGGCTAAGAGCTCAGCTGAGCAGTTGCTCCATCCCGCCCTCTGGACAAGGGGGAGGTGAACAAGGAGCCCCTTTCTTGTGGGTGAGGCGTGGTCCCTGCGCAGGGTTTTGGACGCTGTGAACGCAAGAAGGTCCAGCCGTGCTGTTGGCTGTGTCGGCGCCGGGCCCTGGTGCTTGCGCTGGCTCCGGGACCAGCGATCACTCCTGCCAGCTTGAGTTCTTGGGGCCGGGACATTGCTGTGCTTTTTCCTTTCTAATTAAAGGACTGGGGACACGACAGTTGAAATTATTTCCTTTATGGCTCACACTGGATCCCAGCTCCTGGTGCCACCCAGCTGTGCATGACGCGGCTTGTCCTGGCATGTTCCCACGAGGCCTCTTCGTTTCCAGGGAGCAGAATGGGGCCTGGGGACAGGCAGGGTGGAGTCACTGCTCCGAGGCCACCTCGTCTGTTTCCCCTGTGCCCACCTGAACTTCTCTCCACCTTCCAGTCACATCGCTGACCTCTGCTTGCCTGGCTCGGTTTTAAACACATTTTAAAAAGCTGTTTTTGACAAGGCGTGCATGATACATCATTTGCAGATTTTCGAAACATAGCAATTTTGTTGAAGCGAGGAATTTGAAATTAGGTTTTGTTTCAGAGAGAGGAGACTATCAAATATTAGCAAGAATATGGAGCAGAAATGGAAAATGAGAGAGATGAGGCATGGGGAGGAAGACTAGAGATTCTTTGTGTTCCAAATGACTCCAATTTTCCATAAAATGTGGTCCTACTGTTTATGGTCCTTCCTTCCTCCCTCCCTCCCTTTCTTCTTTCCTTCCAGATCTTTCCAACTCCGCTTCCAGAAGAGCCTGAGACTCAGGTGCTGGGTTGCTGGTGGTTGGTTGAAGCATGAGGCACCAGCTATGCTCATACTGGTACTTGTTATCAAACCCTCCTGTGGGGTCCATGCAACGGGAGGTATAAATATGTGCCCATCTCTTTAAGTTGTTTAGATCATTCCTCCTTTATTGCAAACCACAGATACAATTCTACCAAAGGAAGAAAGAGCAAGCTGTTTCAAGACCAGTGACCGGGTATGATCCTCAAGGTGCATTCACTGCTCAGACGACAGCCGCCGTGTCCTTTCCTGGGAGAACCCTCGCCTGGTCCTGCTCTGAGTCAGGCACCAGCCACACCCTCACAGGACTCTGCTTTTCCTTCAGGCGGTCACCTCGGGTTATAATTGCATCTTGTTGTGACTGTGTAATTACTATGTCTCTCCCCAACTAGATTATAAGCAATAAAAGGAAGTCACTCTGTAAACATTTCTTGAATTAATGAATGGATGTTTCAATGCCATGGGAAAACAGAATGTGACAGAAATTGTTGGTTTTTCACCAAAACCCATTTCCATTTTATCCTGGAGGCAGCCAGCTCTATTTCCCAAGCTCCTTTCCACGTGGATGTGGCCGTGTGAACGAGTGCAAATGAGACAGGCCCTTCCCAGGCATGGCCTGTTAAGACTCCACTTGCACTGTCTTCCAGGTGTTTTCTCCTTCCGAGTGATGTGGACAATGACCTCTGACCCCTTCCCCGAGGGAAGACTCGGGAGCCACTGAAAATGATGAGCCACAATATCAAAGGAGCCTTGTGTCCGAATCACCACATGCATCGGAGCTACCACAGGATGAGAAACACCTGCTGTAGATAATTAGGTAAACGAGAAACAAACTTTTTTTACTGTGTTTGAGCCAGTATACATTTGTGGGTCTATCCATTATTGTAGCCTCACCTGTCCTGGTCAAATCCACATGCCGGAAGGTATTAGGGAGAGTGGAGGGTGGAGAATGCCTTGGACATGGAGGGCAGGAATGCCCTTGTGTTAGGAAATGTTTGGAATTAGGAATTAAAGGTGCCAGGTTTCCGGCAACACTCGGACAGTGTGTTACAGCTTCTCCGGCAGTGGTTCTCAACCTTTCTAATGCCGCGACCCTTTAATACAGATCCTCATGTTGTGGTGACCCCCAACCATAAAATTATTTTCGTTGCTACTTCATAACTGTAATTTTGCTACTGTTAATGAATCGTAATGTAAATATCTGTGTTTACAAGATGCATGTAGTCCACTGCCCCAAAAGGAGCCTTCCTCTGCTGTCACTGTGGAGAAAGTCATAGGGCAGGTGCAGCCACTGTTTAGCAAATGATTGCGTGCCTAGGTATGCGGTCTGAGCCGCCTGCTACATCAGAACCATTCAGTTCATTTAATTTGCCTACTTTTCAGACCATGGCAACTTTTGTTAGAGAAAATAATGCCTTAAAAAATTCCTGCTTTACATCATTGTGCAGGAAACCATGATCTCTAGCACAGCAGGCTCTTCATTGACCCCGTGGGCAAAGGACCTCAGGTTTACAGTCCTGCTGCAAAAGTCAGTTATGAATCATAAAGAAAAGGTTAGCCATGTTTAAGTTGCAAATTCCAGGTGAGTACAAAAGGAGAGACGAAGAATCCAAATGAAGGGGAGGCATACAAGGGCCCCCTGACAGAGTTGTGGGGAGAACATGTGAAGGAGGTGGGTTTGAGGAGGACTTTGACTTTGGATAGACTGTTTTATTAGTTAGGCACTAAATGTAGCTGCATGCAATAGGAAATCTAAATAAAGCAGCTGAGCAAGATGGGAGTTTATTACCCCTCTCCTACGTGACGCCTGGATGTCAGGGCCACGCTGCGGGACTCTTGATGCCCTTGTAGCCCCATCTCTTCCACGGGGACAGGTCCCAGGGACTGGGCCAGTCTCATAAGGCCAGTATGATCATGGTTTTTCATACCTCGGAAAACAGAGGCATGGGCAGTTAAATAGTTTCCCAAGAAAATGCCGAGAGGAGCGGCTGCCTTGGGACTCACTGAAGCAGTTCGTTCCTGCAGCGGCTGCCTCCCAGTGCTGGTCCTGGCACGGGTGACAGGAGCCTGAGGTGCAGAGAGGCTCCAGTGAGGAGGTGGAGACAGAAGTTCCCACTGCAATTTCCACTTTTATAGTGTTTGTCACGAAACAAAAACATCCCAGGGGCTTGGAGAAAGACAAACCAAGGAGGAGCTGGAATAAGATGCTGTCTACTCAGAGCCATGGAGGGAGAGGGTAAGAGCTGCCCCAGGGGGTGAGTGCAGACCAGCTGCCTGCATTTAAATCCCCCTGGTTCCTTGGTCCCCACCCAGTTCATAAGGACTTATCACCAAAGGTTTTACCTTAAAAAACTGCTCTTTCCTTTTTTCTCAACTAATCCTTGATCTCAACAAAGTTCCTCTCACCCATTCCTTCTTTCCTTCATCATCCTTCAACCTGGAGATCTCCCATCTCAGGGAATCTATTTATTTATAGATATTTAATTACTCATTTTTTGAAATATCATTGGCCTAACATTATCTTAGTTTCAGAGGCACAACATAATAACTTGATATTTGCATACATTATGAAGTGACCACCATAATAATTCTACTTAACATCCTCACAGTTGTGATGAGAGCTTTGGGATCGACTCTCAGCCACTGTGATGTATGCAGTATACAGTGCTGCTCACTGCATCACCCGCTGTCCACCACGTCCTCAGGGAACCTCTCTCTCAGCTACCACAGAATTTGAAGGTTTTACTTTAGGCTTCACGGTTTAGTAAGTGGTAATGGTTTATCTGTCCTCTAATCACCACCACATCTTCCCTGTGGGAGACACTGTCGTGTGTCCTGACGCCACGCTGGCCTAGCCCTGGTGCGGCATGGCTGCTGTGGGGTGTCCTCTGGGCCCTGCAGGCTGGAATTTACCTCCGTCACGTGCACAGGGACATAGAATAACCTGGCACAAATATCTTCTAACTTCAGAATGCCAAATCCAGATGAGCGATATCTGTGCAACATGTCATTTTTGTCAGGACTGTTAGAACTTACCCTAAAGAGGCCCAAGTTCAATTCTTGATTATGATGATCCTGGCAGGCACCTACCTCGCTTCCTGCTCCTGCTCCTCCTCCTGCTCCTCCTCCTGCTCCTCCTCCTGCTCCTCCTTTCTCCTCCTCCTGTTCCTCCTCCTGCTCCTGCTCCTCCCCCTGCTCCTGCTGCTGCTGCTGCTGCTGCTCCTC